>NC_066582.1:487003539-487303539 GCF_024323335.1 Lathyrus oleraceus | reverse complement strand
CCCTTGTAATGTCATACTTTTTCTTTGTAATTTGTTATTGTATTTTTCTTTTTGCTTAAGACTTGTACATTCAGATTCTTAGGTAAATTTGATGTATTATTAGCCTTTGATTATATAACCAAAACAATTTATGTGATTAAATGGATGTATCAAATAAATCAAATGAAAAAGAAACAGCAAGTTAAGAGTATTGTGTTTTATTTTATTTTTTGAATTCTGAACTTCTTAAATCAGTTTGCAATAAAGGAATTAATTATGATTGAAAGGATGGTATGCAATAATTAAAAGGTAAAATGAATTCATTGAACTAAATGATGTTTATAACATTAATCCTAAGCAGCCCCATGTATACTATTGTAGAAAGAGTTTCTCCAATCTAAATCCAATTCCTCTTCATCATCTGAATTGAAATGAAACACTTCTTAGTATATTCTCTTGGACTTCTTTTAATCTTCTTTTGTGGCTTTAGTGTCTAAGGAAGAAATATTGAAAAGAATACCTTCAGAGGGTTTGACCTTCTAATATGAAGTTTCCTTAGAGACTAGAGAAGCCTCTGAAACAATAGAAGCAGAAGATTGGTTAGAATTTGTTTTCATATTAAAATAGATGTATGGTTGAGTGAATGAGGATTTGTGTTCTGGCCAGAACATATGTGTTTATAACAAAATTTCTACGATCAAACACCTCGTGGGTTTAAGTTTTTGATATGTGAAAATCTAAAGGCCAAACACTAATTAAGCATGCCATCTTAGATCATGATTACTCCTTGAAAACTAAAATGGTAGTGATTTATCATAAGAAGTAAATAATTTCTTCCAGTCTCTTCAAAAGAACTTTTATCTATTTTAAAAAGTGTCTCTTCTGAAAAATATGTTAATTTTTGTTATGTCTTCTCTTTCAAATTCTTAAACTTGTTCTTAAATCGTTTTATGACTCTGAATAGTTTTTTTAATCATTTCATTTTTTTGGTATCAACTTCTTTCAAAACTTTGTGTTTTCAAACTATTTTTTTTCTTCAGTTTTATTGTTCTTTTGTTTCTTGAAGGTTTTTGATAATGACAAAGGGGAGAAATGCATTGAGTATTTAAGAAGAGAATAAAGTATCAGAACTTGAACAAAGCAGTTCCTGCCAAAACAACTTCTGATTTATAAGCTTTGTTTTATTTATTATTTTTTTTGTAATTTTTTTTATTGAGCTTAAATGACTAATTTTAATTCAACAAAAATAAGGAGTTATGGAGAAGCTTATAAACCTTACTTTAATGAACTGGCAAGATTAAAGGAAGAGCTTACAAACCTCAACCTAAGGTATGTCAAACTCATAGGGAGTTTAGAAACCTCAGACTCTGATGTTAGACTTTGTTGATTAAAATTATAGGATTAAATTAACATAGATAAGGAGTTAAGAAGAACTTACAAACGTCATATTAATGGACTATCAGACTTAGGGGGGTTACAAACTTCACCTTAATGGATTGTCTAACTTAGGGGGAGCTTACAAACCACAATCTCTGATGTTATACTATGTTAATTAAATCATTAACCAATATTATTAAATACATTTATTTTTCATCATAAAAATTGGGGAGATTGTTAGAACACGGTTTATTCAAGCTCCTAAAAGGCTTTGATGATAACAAAGTATTTAAATAACAACAGGGTTTACTAATGGTTATTCTAGTATGCAGAATCAAAAGACATTAACCTTGATATTAATCAAGTTAATCACTAAGAAGAATCATTAAAGGAAGCAAAGTTGTTTTGAATATGAAGGATCAGGTCCAAGCTTCCAGACTTTGATGAGTCTAGTCAAGTCTTTCAGATGTTGAACCTAAGCTTATGTGAAATACAAAGATCAACAAAGCTCTAAAGATTGGAATCATTTGAAGCAAGAAGTCACTGTCACAAGGAATGAGTCTACAACTAACGAACGTGCTTAATCAACACTTCTCAAGGTTCAACTTCAAAGGATTATCTGTCTACATCAAGTCATCAACTCTGCAAGTATTTATCCAGACTAGTTCTAATCAAGACTCTGATGAAGAGAAGCTCAAAACTTGTATACTCTAGACTCTGAAGTATCACTCCAAACAAGTTCTGAAGACATACTTTAACTTCTGATCAAGCTTTAACTAATTCTATAAAGCCTTTGAATCAAGAAGTTAAGTATAAGGATAACAACGACTCTGAACAAGCTTTAACAAACGTCTACAAAAAAAATTCAAGTCTGAAGTTATCTAAAGAAAATCATGTGGCAACGATATAATACTTTATGTCTAATAAGCCTAAAGCAATGTTGTAAGGATCTTATCTCTCCAACTACTCTAGACTCTACTCTGTTTCTCCCAACGTCTTTATGCTAGCTGAGTTTTGACTCGCTCTATTATACAACAACTAAAGACCTTCAACGACTAATTGTACCTTTGGTAGTTTCCATCTTCAACTGATCTATTCTCATATCTATTTATAGATCAAGACTGAAAACATTCAAGAAGTCTGTTCTGACCAATATGAATGTGAGTTAAAGAATATGTGATTGTATTCACAAAGATGTGATACTAGTTTACTGTATTGGTTGAGAGAGAGAGAGACTATGTTTTATTCATAAAACAAAGATCTAAGAAACACACACTAAATAGAAAATATAACCACAAGGGTTAAGTGTGTGAGAGCAGAGCAAAAATGGTCAAGGAAGATCATGAGAACAGAAAGGCACAACAAGATGAAAATATGTGCAAGGAGAGAAGAAGAATGATAATTTCATTCTTCTACACTCAGGAGCAAACAACTCACATTATGCTTAAGAGTGTAAACCTTTGTGTATCTGCTTATCCAAGAAGCACTCACATGAATACAAGGTTCATACTAGACTCTTTTGGTTAAGAGAATATGAAGAATCTAGCCATTATGCTCAGAGTAAAGTCCTAATCTGATTCATTAGGAAAATAAGTCTCTTTCTATGTGATTGAGAAAAACTCCTTAACATGAGCTTAAGGTGGAAAAGTATTAAACATATGCTTTAGGAAAGGAAGTCTCGAGCTGGATGCTTGAGTATTAATGTGTCATGCTTGCGGGTAGAGCAAGAAGTCTTGGTCAAGGTGACTGAGCAAAAAGTTCTTAACATGAGCTTAAGGCAAGGAAGTCTCGAGCTAGGTGCTTGAGCAAGGAAGTCTCAATCAGGTGTGACTTAACAGGAAGTCTCGAGCTAGGTGCTTGAGCAAGGAAGTATCGATTATGTGTGATTGAGCATGAAGTCTTGAGTTGCTGGCTTAAGAAATTGTAATCTGTCAGATTATAATTAAAAGCTCTTGTGTTGCAAGGGGACTGGATTACTCTCGATTTGAGAGGAACAAAGATATATTGTGTGTCTATTTATTTACTTCTTCATTTATATTCCGTTGTACAAATGAAATCTGAAGTAATACTCAATTCTAATTCGGCCTCTTACTTATATCAGAATCTAAGCTTGAAATCTTAGGTTCTGAAATAGAGTTGAATAAAAGGAAGTAAAACTTCTCACTGCTGATACTTACTCTGGTATCAGACTCTAAACATGGTTTAGAATCTGATGTTCCAGAATTAAAAGTGTTGATACTTACTCTAGTATCAAACTCTAAACGTGGTTCAGAATCTGATGTTCCATAATTAAAAGTGAAAAGAGAATTTTTAGCCATACACAATCCATCCCCCCCCCTTCTTGTGTATTTTTCTCACCTTTAAAATGAATGTGTTTCCTTAAAATTTGTCATCTTATAGCAAGTTCATATAACAAGGTGTATATTAATTTTACAATATATGGTTTCTTTGAAACAATTTTCCAACTTCGAAGTTCCCCACCTCATATTCTAGTCGAACATATTACGTGTATTGGGTGGTGTTCTAGATTGGTCAAAATAGTATCACATTACTTGGGAATCGAGGCTAAGAGTAGTTTATATACAAAACCCACACTCCTCAACCCAACGAGACACCTTTTTTAAAGGACAAAATCGTGAGAGTTCTCACACCAAAAGCGGACAATACCCCGTGGCCGCAGTGACGTAGACTTTAGGTCGACTGAAACATTGACGCTGGAAGTAAAGGTCGGGCTCACATGCTTGTATCATTCTCCTTGGTCTCGACTGGAGGCAACTGTTCCGAACTGGCCAAAATAGTGCTATATTACTTGGAAATTGAGCTAAGGGTAGTTTATATACAACACCTACACTCCTCAATCACACAAACACCTTTTCTAAAGGACAAAGTATTGAGGACTCTCACACTCAAAACAGACAATACCTTGTAGGTATAATGAAGCAGATTTGAGGTCGTCTAGAACATGTGCGTGTCAAAATTATAAAAAAATTATTTGAAACTGAGATGTTCTATCTCACAGACATCTCTTAAGTGGACATTTCATTTCACAAGAGAACTTGAAGTTGGTCGAATAATTTTTTTAGATAGATCGAAAGAATTTGTCAATTTAAACGAAACAAAAAGAGAATCAAATTACAAAAAGTAAAAGACAAAGCCAATTATAAATATAAATTTAGTGATGACACGTGTTTTGTTGAATTTATTATGTCTATACTCACCCTAAATTAAAAGAGCTTATACTATCGGTTTTTCGTGAAAACAAAGGCTAGATAGACTAACAAGATGGTGTAGAACATGAAATTTCCCAAATCAATCAATGCTTGCTAGCTAGCAAGAATGAAGAGACACATTTGTCAACAAAAATGCGACTTCCTAATTTGGATTATATGTGTCTTCCTCTAAGAAAAATCAAAATCATATTTGGATTCTATTGATAACAATCATGATTATACTTGCTTTGCGTTATAAAACATCATAACTTATTTGTATTTTTTCTAGGATTTGCATCCTACACTTGAACTAGTTAAGAATAAAATTGGTATGAAAGTCTAGACTATTTAATGATACAGCTCAATTGTCATTTTAATTACTATTACTTGAAAAAACTCGAATGAAAAGAAAATCTGAAAAGCATGTTTTGGGAATAATATTAGTAGCAGCATATTTCAACAAAGCAGGAAAGTTGAGTGACTTGGGATTCTTCAAAAGTTTGAAAGAAAACAAATACTTAAACCAAGAAAAAGATGAAATCATAATGTAGATTGCACACAAAAATTCTAAAACATGTGAGAACATACTAAGTTTTATCATAATCATTGAGAGTGCCCAACAACCTTACATGATTTACAAGACAATGAAAGTTCTATCATAATCATTGTAAGCAACTCTCGAACACACATTTCTTGTGTCATGTCCATATTGACTAAAAAATGTCTCAGTTGTTGAATTAGTTGCTTTATCAAAAGGTATAAGGGTTCAAATTCTAGAGGTGATGGAAAATATTGTCTCTGGCCTCCGATATTTCAACTCATTGCAAGGACTCACAATATAAACACGAAACTTAGATACCAAATTTCATGTTAATTGAACAAGTGTATATCAAATTGAACCCTTAGTTGCAATTTAAACTTAAAAAGGAGCTAATTAATGGTGGTTAGTTTGGACCTGTAACTTGTTAAACAACCTTTGTACATTATAGGAACCCTGACTACAAAACTTTATTTCAAATGAACCTCATGATATGAGTAGTTTACAATTGAAAGTAACATCACTCTACAAATTCTTGTAATCAAATATGAGTACATTGTGACCAAACATCACTTCAAATACTAGATGTAGTTGTTTAGATTTTCAAATTTATATATCCATCTATTTATAATAATCACGGGAATACCAAGAAGAAGAAAGAGAACATTTTCTTCATGACAAAGGTTTTGAAAAGTAATTATGCCATAACAATTGGACTGACCAAAAAAGTACAGGCTCTCGGATGAGACTAAGCAGCCACCGACCGTTCCGACGCGCCCCTGACCTATTTTTTTTATTAAGACCGAAAACCTATCTAAAATGGAGCCTAGTTTAGGCTGTCAAACAAATGATAAAATAAAAAATATTTAATATAACCACTAGTAGGGATATGGATGGAGTCTCGCTCAGTAAAGAGAGTTGTAGATTCCTAGAAAAGGAGAGGAGCCTTGACTTTCTATGATGTTCTTAGTCAAGAAGCGCTAACGCTGCAATCTTTCTAAAGCAAGAAGCGAGAAAGTTTACTTTGAAAAAGAAGGTGCTTGTTGCTTGGAAAAGGGTGAATGGTCCCAAAAGGGACGGGATAAAACCCACTAGAAAGAACGGGGGTCATCCACTCCGTCGCTGGGTAGTCAACTTTATCCGTGACTCTGAGTACAAGATTGGTGTGTGCATGTTCCCACTGCAAGGACATGAAGACGCATAGGCCCAAGTAAATATATTACACGAATGGGATAAGGACTAGTTCACGATGGCGAGTAGCCCTGTACGATGGTTTTAGAGGATATTTAAGAGATCATCTCACGTGAGGTGAGATGTCATGTTGGCGACCAACGCTGCTAGGTTGCAGGCAGGCGGTTAAAGGGATGTTATTAGGGTTACTCGGAACATAGTGTTTTCTGAATAACGTTGGGTCGCAGTAACTGTGTATCACTTGAGTATCCTTTTTTATCCTATTAGGGGAAAGATATTTATAAAGGTCTCGTGGCCTTGGACTAGAGATCCAGTTAGTGGTTTACCCTATCTTAATGACCAAAGAATTTGGTCATGGGAGGGTTTGCTCTCCTTGGATTGTGGGAAGAGTGATTCTTCTCTTTGACTGACCATTTGTTAGTTAGTCATTGTGTCCATGCCAACACCCATGTTTGCTAGGTGAGTAGACAGTGGGAACCCGTCTCGGACAACCTAGTGATTGATGAGCCTGATAACTTAGAAAAAATAATAAATACTTTTAATGAGTGTGATAATCTACCTATTGATACTGTTATTGACAAAATTCTAAATGTTAGGGTTGCCACCACTGGAACCAATCCTAGCAAACCCATGCATGATACCCCATTTTATATTAATTATAAATAAGTTTTTGAAAATGTAAGAAAAAACAGTAGCAAAGATATAGCTGGAGATGTTAGTGAAGATAGAGATTTTGATGAGAATGAAGATGTAAATGTTGTTGTGAGTCAAAAAAGTCGGTGAAGATGTTAGTAATGATGTCAATAATAATGAAGAATTTGGTAAAGGTGTTAGTAAATATTTCACTGAAGATATAATTGAATTGGGTAATAACAGTGAAGATGGGAATGCAAAAGTTAGTCACAATGTTAATGAAGATGTCAATAACAATGAAGATGTTGTTGAGGAAGTTGATGAGATTATAAGTGAAGATGTGAATGATGATGCTAATGAAATTTCCAGTGATGACAATCTTAATGAAACTTTTACTATAAGAAAATCCCCTAGAAAAAAATAAAACTGTTACAAAAGAAGATGTCCCTTTAGGTTCTACAGATGAGTCGAAGAAGAAAAGAAAGAAGGGCTCTGCTAAGAAAATGGTTGTGACATAGAAGAAGAAAAATACCACAAATGAAAATAATGATTCAGTTAATAAGAAATATGTAATGTTGTTTCATAAATATTTGTCAAAGATATAGCCAAATGAGGAGTTTATTATTACAGTTGGATTGCCATATGTTTGCATGCAACATGTTTAACAAGATGTCTCAAATATTGTTGAGACGTCCTAGTAAAACATCTTGTCTTAGTGTTCTTAATTATCCGTTTGTATATTTTTCTTTTGGAACGATTTATTTTTTGCTCGTTTAAATCCATTTTTAATTTTGAAGATTTAATTCAGAAAGATTTGTTTCGTCTTAGATTATGCTAATGTATTTTGAAAATATTACGTATGAAAATATTTATTTGGATTTGCATTTAATAAAAAATTTAATTTAATTTGATTTTAATAAAAGATTTGACTTGCTGAAACCAACAAGAGTAACCTCCGGGAAGCAATTGCAACCAACAAGAGTAACCTAGTGTGTCACAAAATCGAATAAAAAATCTTAATTTTGCATCAATTAGATCTACAAGCATGTATCATAAGTTATCGAGGCCGTCTCTGAGGGCCTGTAAGACGGGTTATAGCACAAAACCTCAAATTTATCAGGGTTAAACTATAGTTAAATAAACTTTATAAAACGTTTTTCAAGTAAAATTAAGACTTAAACTGTGGCTAAACTACACATGACCTTCAAAAACTTAAAACGGGTCTGCAAGGCATAGCCAGAAATCGGCTTTACATAAATAAGTATGGCTTCATTATATCATACTAGTACGTACATATATCACAAACCATCACCAGAAATGCTGGTTAATAAACTAGACGATAGACATGATTTATAACATGATTTGAAAGCCAGAACATTTTCTACAAGGTAGTTTAAGATTATATGTTACATTATGTAAAGAGATTCATTCAGTGTTGAGTGAGCCATATTACATCATGGACAGCAGACGTGGCAAGCAAGAAACAGCTGATGAAAGTGAAAGCTATTGAGATGGCAACATGGTCACAAAACTTGTGCAAAGGTTTGCAAAAATTTGGCAGAGGTGTATGTCTAATTCCTGTCCGATTCAGATTGGTTACTCCAGATGCGGCAGATCCAGCACTCATCAACGCATAAGCAAAAGCCTGCAATTTTAAGCACTTAATTAGTCACGAATTTAAGCTTTATGAGAACACGATTTTTATAATAAGAACATTCATTCAATATCTGAACCTGATCCCCAGCAAAAAGAACCCATGCATGGTTTCTTGAAGGAATCACAGAAGAAGCCCTAAGAAATCTTGATGTGCCAATGAGTAGTTGCAGCAAAGAGTGAGCTGTCACAGCTACAGAAACCCCAACAACAAATCTGCCCAACACAAAAACTAAATTAAAATCATATCCTAATAAAATCAAAAGCTGAGATCATAGCATGTTAATATTATAGTGCAAACTTCAATCCATAGTTTTAAATGGCAATTGCTGCGACATGCATATGCATTGAAGTTGTTGTGGGGTGACATAGGAAAGACATTTACATGATTTGTTTTATTTTAATAAAACTTTAAAGACAAAACATGCAAAGGGACAAACAAAACAAACATAGAAAAAAGAATTTGATAGAGAAGGAAAATCTTTAAAATCGTATAAATTCTTTTTTTTTAAAAGAAGAGATTCCATCACGGACTTATCACTGTTCATTCAAATGTCATTATGACTTTTCATACACACTCACGGCCTCCACTTTTTACGGTCAATTTTGTCCATAACCTATCTGTTAAAAAAAACCACACGGTCCTAAGAAATTCTTGCCATAAAATATATCAAAACTATAATATTAATAAAAGTAAGATCAAGTTCAATTAATAACTATGAAACACAATATACATTGATTTTCTTCTTTATTTTCTATAGAAAATAATCAACAAGAAGAAGAAATGGAAGAGAGAAAATTACTCGTAAGATGGAGAGAAAGACCATTTGGAATGGACAGGCAAACGAAAGCCATAGATGGAAACAGAGTTGTTTTGTTCGGCTGTGATCATTAATGACAGAGAAACAACAGAGGTTGCCATGCACAAAGCTCGAAGAATCAGCTGCATCGCCTCCGTTCTCCGACGCCGGGTGGTTTTCTCGGTGGCTCCGACGAGGGGGCCACTCATTGTGAGTGTGCCACTGCTTTCTATAGAGGCTGTTTTCTGCTCACTCATGTTGGTGCCTTGAAGGAGATAAGCTATACTTTGGTGTTTGTGTTATATGAATGTGATGAAGGGTGGGAGAAAGTGAGTGAGAGAAACTTGTGATTTGTGAGGGTGGGTTTTGTGTGTGATGCTGTTGTCATGGGATTGGGAGCTTCCTTTCACTATCGTTTTTTAGGCACAGCATATTATATTCCTAAATTTTGTTATATAAACTTTCAAGAGTTGTATTATCATCCCGTAAAAATAAGTGGTATTATCATTTTCAAAAATATTATTTAATTTATTAAAATTCTTATAATTTAATGAGAATACTTTTTTTTTATTGAGTGCTCTCACACCACCTTAAAAAAATCTAGAATATCTATAGTGTTCAGAGATGAAACTCTAGACGCATCTATTTTAACTATTTCTCATCCAAAATTGAAAAGACATCTTTATTGTATCAAAAATTAATTTAGATACGTATTTTGTATATATAAAAGGAGCGTTCGAAGATGCATCTTCGTAAATACCATTTATTCAAAAGTTGGTGGATGGTTCGAAGATGCATCTCCGGACGGTAATGTTTCATATCTCGCGTCAGACCTTCCATTTTCCTCCTTCATTTTTTTAAAAAGTTGTCAAAACAACATTTGAACTTTGCAACATCAGTGAACATTCTCATTCATTCATCCAAACTCCATTCATTAGAGCTATGCAACATTGAAACTTCTTCTCCGTTCCCGCATCTCAAACATTCAAACTACTTCTCATCATTTTGATTAGGTAACTACTTCTCCTCCTTTTTATTTTTTATTTGATGATAGTTATTTAGGCTTATTAGATGTATTAGGCGCGATAGGAATTAGTGTAAACAAAGTCGATAGGCTAGAAGAACATGCATTGAGGTTTTTTGTGATTGTTATAGCAGAAATGATGTATCTACCATGTGAGACAATCACAGGTTTGTCCAGAGATGCATCTTTAGATTTAGTCTGATTTGTTTTCGGATATACATTTACAGATTGGACTTTGGCAAAATTTTGGTTTATTCTGTGGAATTTGTGAATTTCACCAGACATGTTATTCATATATGTCTTTGCTTCTAACGCATGTGCAATGGCTGAAGATAACACTGGTTGGATTAGACTTGGGCGTGTGTCCCAAACTGCATCGGTACGACGTGAGATGACCGCGACAAGGACCACAAGACCACGAGATGCTGGTAACAAAAGAAGATAGAATTTCCGGTAAAGATCTTTTATTTCACACTACATTTCTCATATTAATCATGCATTTTGTCTGTAAAAGTGAGTGTTATGTCTGGAAATGTATCTCTGGAACGAGTATTAACTTTTTCGGAGATGCATCTTCGAAACTAGTCTGTGTTCATTTTCCAACCCTATTTTAAGTAGTGGAGCTTATTTACTGTTATGTTGTAATTTTTTTCATTAGATATGGTGCACCCCGATGTTTTCCCAAAACAAGTTGTTTCTTTAAATGTCCAAAGTGTTGTTGTGAATGCGGTAGATGTTGGCAATAAATGTAAAATCGAGCAAGAGTTTGAATCTTGTGATCAAATGCTTCAATGGATTCGTATGGAGGCCTCTAAACTTGGATTTGTTGTGGTTATTGGAAGGTTCGATAATGATTCAGATAGAAGATACGCTTTTGTGACAATGAAGTACGAAAGAAGCGGGAAATATAGAACTCCTCTTCGGATTTTTAAAAGAGACGACACCGGTTCAAGAAAATGTGAGTGTCCGTTTAAGGTGCGTGGTTACATGTTGGTAAACAAAAACTAGAGATTTAATGTCATATGTGGTTTGCATAACCATAATTAGTGTGAAAAATTAGTCGGTCATCCTAGTGTGTGTCGGCTCATGCAGGAAGAGAAGAAATGTGTTGATGACATGACATTGAACTTGGTTCAACCGAAAAATATACTTGCAACATTGAAATGGAAAAGACCTGAAAATATATCAAAAATCAAGAAAGTGTATAATATTCGGTACCAAACTAACAAGGCGCTTATGAGGGATAAATCTGAAATGCAACAACTCTTGAAATTATTGGATAATAACAGTACGTGTCTAGGTACCGAACATGTGAGGATGGAGTTATTGTTAGAGATATATTTTGGACTCATCCTGATTCCATAAAGTTGTTCAACACGTTTCCTACCATGCTCATACTTGATTCAACCTGCAAGATCAACAAGTATAGACTTCCATTATTGGAGATGGTTGGTGTTACCTCAACTAAGAAGACATATTCCATTGGGTTTGCATTTCTTGAGTGCGAAAAAGAGGACAATTTAACTTGGGCCTTAGAGGTGTGTCAAACATTATTGAAGGATCAAGGTGTGATGCCTAAAGTGATTGCTACTGACCGCGATATTGCCTTGATGAAATCGGTTGCAAAGGTATTTCCTTCTTCTAATGCATTACTTTATAGGTATCACATAACAAAGAATATGAGAAGTCAAGTTGAACTTGCGGTAGGGATAAAATAAATAGTCTGAAGATGGAAAAATAGTGAAGACGAATGTGGTTGTGGAAAAAATAATGGATGCATGGAATCATATAATAAATTCTTCCACAAAAGAACTATATGTTGATTCCGTTATGCATTTCAGGAAAGTGTGTGAAAAGTATCCATGTTTGTTGAAATATGTTGAAAGCATAATTCTTGACCAGGTGAAGAAGAAAATTGTTTGTGCATGGACTGATAATGTTATAAACCTTGGAAATACAATAACTAACAAAGTTGAGTATGCCCATGCTACTTTGAAAAATTGGTTGGAAAATAGTACATGCAATTTGTGTAGAGATTGGGACTCTATGAACCACATGTTTCAAAACCATCATAATGAGATACATACATCATTTTGTCGGAGCATTGCAATTTTAGAACACAGATTTAAAGACAACAATCTTTATTCTCGGTTGGTTGGTAACATTTCTCGGGCGAGTTTGAATTATATTTTTCACGAGGCTAAATGAGTTGATAGTGTAGGCTCTGATAGCGCAAAGTGTGGGTGCACAATTGTGAAAATATATGATCTCCCTTGTGCTTGTGTTATTGAAAAAAAAAGTGAAATTTGGTAGCCCAATAAGAATGGATGAGGTCTGCACTCATTGGAAGAGACTTAAGTTTGATTATGATGGTTTTTCAGAAACTTTTTTCCCACAGTGCACCGGCCCACCTCAAAATCCAAATGATCGTATTATATGTATTGGGTGACTTTCAAAATCAAGTCATTTTGTTCAAGTTTACTTGAAACCAGGATGTCTTATACCACTTACATCACCGGAGTGGAAGACTCATTTAACAACAAAAGTCGAGACTTGGCCGAATCATTTTATGGAAAGGATGCAAGAGTTTGAAAAATTGAGCAAAATTGAAAGATAGTCAAATGCACAAAAATCCAAGGGGATACCACTCATAGATTTAGTCGGCGACATATGTTTCGACTCATTTTAATTTCTTCTTTAACTAGACAAATAAGTATATGTAACTGTGTCTCAATATAAATGAAGCAAATGTCTCATTCTTCAACTCTACACTCGGG
The DNA here is from genome assembly GCF_024323335.1 of Lathyrus oleraceus. Taxonomy (NCBI): domain Eukaryota; kingdom Viridiplantae; phylum Streptophyta; class Magnoliopsida; order Fabales; family Fabaceae; genus Lathyrus; species Lathyrus oleraceus. Next base: position 487,290,358 of record NC_066582.1, on the reverse strand, counting down.
CGAACATTTAAGCTCAACAACTTCACCTCCTTCAAAGATATTAAATATGAAATCCACCATCTCTTACCTTACGGAGACAATCGAAGGATTGTGAAGCTCGAGTACCGTTCACCGTCGATTGATAATGAAAGGAATATTTAGTTTAGCAAAATTGAGCTCAAGACACAAGAAGATGAAAGGACTGTGTGGAATACGTATTTCCATTTTGAAACAAAAGTTTCGTTTGAGTTGGAAGCGGCGATTTCAAGATCGGGCGAAGATATTGCAAAGATGTTGAAGCGTCCACCTGGATATTGAAGTAATGTTGATTTTATGTTGAAATGTTCTATGTAATCCTGATTTTATTCTATGAATCTTAATTTCATTTTGGAAAATTACATGTTTTTGGTTTTGTTATTGATGTGTCTGTGTTACTGAAATATAACTATGGAAACATTCCAAAAATACATCTCCGAAATAAATAAAAAAACAAATAATAGAACGTCACTCAAAATGACATGTGCTAAGTGTTTTTTAAGGTTTGTCCGAATATGCATCTCCAGAAATTGATGATATTTTTAGATTTTCGTGTAATGCTTAAAAAATATATAGGTACATTAAAAAATTCTTTGTGCAATAAAATTGAACCCAAATAACTAGATATCGCCAAGAAGGCCCATTATTTAATAACGCAATATGACAATGTTGTGTAACTTTAAACTATACACTTATAATGAAGAAGAAGAAAAATCAGAAACCACATTTTTTTTTAGATTAAAAGAAAGAACAAGAAAAATCATTTCATGGCATAGTGATAACTGTCTGTTTTATTTCAAATTAACAATTGGCTAAAAATGAGAGGTATTTATTGGCATGTAAAATAAAAAATAAACACCTTTAACAACTAAAATGACAGAAAAATCAAAATGGTGCAGAAAGAGGCTCTTTTGCTCCAACAATACAAAAAGGGCTTTCAGTAGAACTTGAACATTGGCATTGACAAACTTTCTCATAAGGTATAGTCTCTTTCTTCTTTGTGAAATCAATTAATTTCTCATTTTTGCAGTTATTTTTATCCATATGTGCCTCCTCCTTTATTGGATGCATAATCCCCTTCAAACAAAAAACAAAATATGATTGATAATTTAACAATATTTTTAATGAAACTTACATAGTACTGAAAAAATATTCACATATTATCATTTAATTTAATATTTTGATCACAAATAATAGGAATATTGTCAAAAAAATATTATTGAATAATTTCATAGGTTAGAAATTCTTCCTCAAATCCGGATGCAGTTACGAATTATTGTCTATTTTACACGTGATCATCCATGTGATTTTGTCCTTTAAAAATACGAATTTTGTATATAAATTACTCTTATTCTCAATTCATAAATAATATAAGACTATTTTGACCGACACTGAATATAAATCGTACCTCAAAAAACACAGCTGCTGCTTCACTTGGTTCCATGTTTTGAACCACCTCAGCAGCTAGTTCCTACGTGAAACAATAAACATTATCAACATGAAAATTGATCAATATTAGGATGTCTTTAAGGAAATTGAGCCACCAAATTAAACCAAATGAGTGAAAGTGTTTTGTGAAGAATGATAGTATCTACCCTTGCTTGGGTTAGCTCCACTCCACTCAAAGTCCTAGGCTCCAATTCAATGGGACAAGGTGTCTTTGCCATGATTTATTGAGTAACAAAAAAAAACATCACATAAGCAATGTCTTTTACAAGTTGATAGAATTCTAGCAAATATATATAAGCTATTGAGAAAATGAAATTTTCAATATACTCACGGAGTCTTTAGGTCATGGGAAAAAGTTTGTGGCCATAATCAAAGTAAACTTAGATGAGTTTCTTTACATCCCGTGGCTAAATTGAAGACAATGTTTTTTCAACTATGCTTGTGACTTCTAATGCTCTTAATTCATTTACTTTCACATGTCATGACATTTGTTTATAAAGTGTACTATAGTATTGGTTGGATTGTGATTTGTGGCCAAAAATAGGCAAAGGAAAAGGGTGCAAATTTGCCATTTAGTGGTTGTTAATTAGGGAAACTTAAATGAGTTATCTTAGGTCAGTTTATTATAAGTTAAAATAAAAGAAATTTTGATATAAATAATTTAGAGATTATTTTAATTTTTCAAAGAAAACTGAAACTAGTTTGTCTTTGTTTCAAAATGATTATCAATATGGCTTGATTACCTAGAAAAACTAAACAAAAGAATAATTTGATTTTTTTTCCGGTACATTAAAATAGACTTACATTGTTTGATTATCGAGTTTAACAATAGTTTATTTACAACATCCACACATTAATTTAACGAGACATTTAAAAAAAACACAATTGCGGCATATTATCAAATTTAAAGCACACAATATTTGAGTTCAAAACAATAAATATATGCTTATGGGATAGCAACAAAGCTAACACTTTGTTCAATTTTGCTTATAATAATTTAATTGATAATATTGTGCATCATGATATTGGAAAAAATTCATCACTTACTCCGTCTTTGTCTTATATTATTTTCGGTGTTTTTTTTTCTTTGTAGTTTTGTTTTTGATCTTTTCGTTTGATGGTTGTGCCCGTTATATCTTGTAGTTTTTACTATATTTTTTTGATTGGTTTTGATCTTGAGATTGATACTCCTTGTGCCTTTTTTCTTAGAGATGCCTTATACATTGGTCGTATTACATCATTTTCAGAAATTGAATTTTTTTCTTCCATATTCTCTTCAGCTTGATAGTATTGAGCAACGCATGAATCTCATTCAATACTGCATATTTATCTCCTCTTTTATCAGCCTTGTTGTTATGTGTAGGACTATTCTTTTTGTTGAAGATCTTGTAGTTGGACATCTACGTCTAAACAACTTATTGAATTTGAAGCTTCATCCAAAACTATATAATCTTCATATTGAGTTCTTGTTTTTTTCCCACATATAATTTTCACATCCGCTTCTTCTATTCTTGCTTCTATCTCTTTATCCGTGTTGTGCACTTTTCTTCTTTTTTTTTCTTTGTCAATTTCTCCTTCATTGACCACCTCACATTCCTATTTGACTTCTCTTTCAATTTCTGAATCTCTAGGACTATCTAACATATTTTCATAGAAATCCCCACTAGATTTCAGTTTTAATGCTAATTGGATGGATATTTGACCAAGTTGCATCTCTAACTTCTCGAAGGATGTTTCCATGTCACTTATCACGGTTTCTTGATGCTTGTTGATTTTCTCGAAACTGAGTTGAGTCATCTTTATAAACTGAGTCAAGGTTTCTTCAAGTTGAGATGATAAATCATCTTCCAATGAATGATCATTGTTGATGTAAGGTTCCGGTTCTGAATAATTTCTAGCATTGTCTAGAATGAGCGATTTTATTGTAAGTTCCTTTATAAAAGCTTAGAATTTTGCAAACGTAACATATACGCCATCTTGCATGACTATCTTGATCTCACATACAAAACAAAAAGAAAAATACATTAGTAACAATGTACTAAATAAAAAGATTAAACAAAAATAAAACTAAAAAGAGAAAGAATAGGAAATAAAATTTAAGAAGAAACAAAAATAACTAATTACAAAAAATATTTACAATTGAAAACAAAAAAATATAACCTAAACAAAACGAAATTAAACGTTGCACAAATGTTGCCTTATTATAATATCAACAGTCCTCGACAACGGTGCAAACACTTGATGACTTCTCGGCAAGTGTACTGATAGTGTCGCAGTAATAAAAGATTGAATCTACAAGGACTGTGTTCGAACAAGCCAACAATTATGCAAAGCAAAGGAAAACGGTAAATGATGGGGGGGGGGGGGGGGGGGGGTCAGGTTTCAGAACAAAAAATAAACTAAGAGTTTTAACAGAAATATTAAGACGATTAGGTTGTGTATTGAATCCCCTTATCCTCTCTCGTAGATGTATGATGTCTTGTATGAATGATCTTATCCTTATAATCTCACGACAAATTAACAAAACCATTATAACCGACCACTCATGAAATAACTCACTAATCACTACTCAGAGCTTCTTATTCCTAGTCCACCAACGTAAGCAGGATTGAGCGATATACATAACGTTAATTCCCTATGACACTACTTGGGGTCTCTTATCCTTATTCAACCAGCGTAAGTAGAACAATTATCCTAGGTCCAATACATAGGCTAAGGGTAAGTAATATCTATGTGTCCAATATCATATTAACAGAGTATCTCAAATAAAAAGCATTAAGATTAAGAAACAACTGAATAAGATTATAATTCAAAGGATTCATACAAAGTCAAACCAACATATAATGTCAACAAGATTGAATAAGGTCCATCATCATATAACCTAACCTAGAGGAGATTAACTACTCATATTTAAAATTACAATACCAATTGAATATAGAAGAATAACATATGAATTTCCTTCAAGGATTGACCTCCAATGGCTTCTAATTCTCTCAAAATCACCCTTTGATGTTGTAAAGTCGTGCTCACAGTGTCAAATTTTGTAACCCTTGATCTCCTCTTAAAAAATGAAGAAAATCCCCTTTTAAAGCAGTCGGAATGGATCAGAAATGCGTCAGAAAAAGGCCTAAAAGTGTACCATTATGCACGTCATTGTTCTATCACCCACGCGATTTTGAACATGTTTTATCGCGCGTACGATACTTTCCATTACACGCATGATTATTCATGAACAAAAATATTTCTCTTAGCTTCTATTTTTGCAAAAAAACCCCACGTCAAAATGAGTTACGGAACTCCATATATGATTAATTTACTGGACAAACGTCAAGATGTAAATTGTGCTGAAAATTGCTTGTTTCTTCACAATTTCTTGGTTTCATACTTCTTCATATTTATCTCATCTTTAACTTAAAATTTCATCGAATTCATTGCAAATACTCAGAAAAATCATGTAATGACAAACTGTCCTCAAAAGACCTTAGAAAAACATGCATCCTCATTCAATTATGTCTTTAGAGCATCATGTGGAGGCGAAACTGGAGACCCAAAGAGTGGTAAGCAGGAGGTGTGCTGTAATGATCGAAGTTTGTCAAAGGGTCTACCAGAAGGAGATATGATGAAGGATATGAATAACTAATGTCCTCCATTTTTTTAGGGTTATAGTAAAAAGTCTCATGATCACCTAGGCCACCGTGATTCATACTGATCTTCACAAATGATAGTTAACGATGATTCTTCCAGGTGGAAGAAGGGAAATATGCCTATTACCGTAAGTCTATCTTGAAGAAGTTTAAGTCAGGGGTGACCTAGTAGGGGAAGTTTATAATGGACATGACTAAAAGCGTGTCACCCAGTTACACCATGCATTCTTTTCTTTTCACTTATGACCCTATGTCGGTATATTGAAAGATTTGGAGAAGCTCGTGGAAAAGAAATCCCAGGGTGAGGATCATACTTTTTTTGTGGTACCGAAATCGCTTTAAACATGGTCAACGAGCACTTGGAACTACTAATAAGGAAATTAACGATATGTAGCCCGTTGTAAGGGAAGTGAAAGTGTATCATCGAGAAGAGGTTGAAAGGATGAAGATGCAGTTTAAGAAGGTGGAAGAAGAGAATGACTCGTGGAACGATCGACGAGTATAATAGAGTCATTCAAGTTTTCAACAACGTTATGCAAACCTTTTTTGATAGTTCTCTGAATAAAGTGGTATTATCCTATCCTGAAGGGAACATGAGGTTGTAAATGGGAAGTTAATCCCTCTTGGTGTGGCTCTAATTCTAGATTTTAGTTTGATTTCTTTTATATTATGCATCCATTTTGGTTTGATTTATCTAATTGGATTCACTTGTATTATATCAGCCTCTGGCCTAGACTTATATTTGATATGTGAATAAGATTTTATTTTATCATTTTTCGTAGAATAACGCTTTCACTTTCTGCACCAACATTCTTTTTTGAGGATGGCTTCCCTTGGTTCTTTATAACCGTCTTAGGGACTCAGTATTTTATTTGTTGAATGTCTATGGAGTTGCGTTTGACCAAGGGTATGTTCCCTTTCCCTGCCCCCAAGTGAAAAAATTGGTTTGAGGCCAGCATGAAAGGGGCTCTAGCGCTTGCGCTCTGAAGTGACAAGCTACCAAAAGGGGGATGTTCCTAGTGCATCGCTTCACATTCTAAGTGTGTGGTGTCTTTAAGTGTTTACCACCGTCCCTTTCGAGGCTTAGTGCTCTTTCTTCTTCTATTTGGTTGTAACACTTTTGGCGTTCAAGAACTAATGTCCACCCTTTTTAGTGGCATTTGTAGTTGAACTTTCACGTAACATGTGTTTTTCAATTCTATCACATCTTAATTATATTTTTATCTTACTTCATATTTTTTCAATATTTACATTAGATTCAGGTATAATAACAACCATTTTATTTTTTATACCAACCTCGCTAGCCCATACCAAAATAATTTATTTCTTATCAAAATATTGATTTGTTGTCAATTCGCCGATAAATCCCCAGATACATTTTTTTCTCTATTATTGTTGCATGTCTATGAAATTTAATTAGTAGAATTCATTTATATATAAAAGGTACCCCATATAACCTTCAAATCATCATTCGTCTTCAGCTCAAACAAGGTGAATTGTATCTTCCATTCGTTGTTATCGAGGGTGAACGATACTCGATTTTGACAACTCTCCGATTTTATGGATATTGCATGAGAGTATTCAGTTTGGATTTTAGATCAACGAGAAGTATGTCCTCAGAGACCCTAAACTTAAGTGGGGGACATACGTCATTGAAATACACAAATGCAAGATATGGATAAGGATTCATTCTGGCTTTTATAAATAAAATGGAATAAGAGACTCTATTTATAGATATTGTAGATTAATAAGGACCTTACAAACCATATCATATAATCAAGACAGAATTCAGAGAACAAATTCGCCCCTTTTAAAAAAAAATAAGGGTCTATCCGGAGATGCATCTCTAGATGAAATCATGTGTTGTTTTTTTCCAGATAATTAGAAGGTGTGTCCAGAGAAGGATCTTCAGACGATCCCATGTGTTGATTTTTCTAATAATTAGAAGATGTGTTCGGAGATGCATCTCCGGAACCACCAAAAAATTATGAAGAATAGAACCAAGCTATTATCTAGACTGGAATTTCAAAACAAAAAAATTATCCAAAAAATACCACCAAATTTTATAACATTATGCAGTGTATTACATACAAAAAAATGTGTTACATTATTAGATTACAACTAAAGTGCATTAAAACATACGTCACTTCCTAAATCTATTGGTGGTTCATTATTCGATCTTTCCTTTTTTGCTTCTCTTTCAATTTCGTTCAATTTGGTGATCTCTTCCATCCCTTCTAAAAAGTGATCTGACCAAATTTCAGCATCTTGTGTGAAATGTGTCGTCCACTCCAGTGATGTCTTTGGTATAAGACAACCCAATTTCAAATAAACCTGAACACGGTATTATTTTTTTGATAGCCAAGCAAATATTTGAGTGCATGAGTTATTTCAGAGATGCATCTTTGGATACACCCAAATATGATACAGAGATGCATCTCTAGACCTTTTTTGTTTACAAAATAGGGTGAATCTCAGAAAGACGCATTTTAATGTGGTTTAGGTCTGTCTGGAGATGTGTGGTTTATGTACGTTTGGAGATGCATCTCCAGGCGCATGGATGCCATTTTTCGTATTTTCAAATGTGTGAAAGGCACCACCAAGGATGAAAAGAACATTTCCTTAATTTTGTATAATTTGAATATTATTCATTCATAATTTTGGGTTATGAAGTACAACCTTAAATAACCAACTTGTTTTTTGAAAAAAAAATCTTAAATATACAAGTTTTTTTTTTAATTGTAAGGAAAAAAAAATTAAAGTCATGATTTTTTTTTAAATGGATCTCTTATGAGATCAATTATAAATTCTTTAACTTTTTAAAAGAATGAAGAACATTCTACAAAACAAGGTAAATAAGTAAACTATATATTAGAATTTTGGATCGAATATAAAGAGACTTGTCAAATGGATTGGCCTAACCAGCCAACCTGTGTCAGTGCCACGAGATATCACATACAAATAAAGGTGGTTGTTTATTACATTTTAAATTTATTTTTAAAATCTTATAAATTTCCGAAAATACCATTATTCAAAAGTTAACTTTCAGACACACTATTTATCATGTTGTTCATATGATTTCATTCACACAAAAATAAAAGAGTGTGTATGGAAGTTAACATCCGGATACTATTACATGAGAAAAAAAATTGCATATATATCCGTAGAAAATGGTAAGCTTTTAGTATTGTAGCGGAATTCTCTACAAAATAACAATCCGTAGGAAATTCGAGAGGAAAATCCACAAGAACTTTCACAGGAAATTTTGATGTTCAAAACTTTTGATAGTCTTACCCATGGAACATTTCGTAGGTATATTTATAGAAAATGTTAAATGTTAGGAAAATCTGCGAAATTTGCTAAAAAAAATTTGGATGCATCCAAAAGATAACTTTCAAAGTGGCAAATGGCATTTTTGAATTTTCATAGAATTTTGAAAACATATATAAGATATATATATATATATAAGATGTATTGAACAACCCTCTAAATAAGTTAAAATGAGATGACATGATTGGTTAATAGATTGTCCAGATCAAGATCATCCAAATTACTAATGGATTATATGGTTGACTCATATTTTAATATTATTATTTTTGTTTTAAAAATCAGATGCAAGGTAAATAAAATTGCATACTACATATAATTATAAATTTAATTAAGTGATATTTAAAACATTCATCAAATAGTCTAAATGAGATGTTAACATCTAAGAAATCAATCTAATATTCTCATATAAATACTTGACAGCAAAAATTCAACATTGAAATTCAACAATAAAGATTAATATTTAATAATAGGATCATAAATCAACATACACTAAGAATTTGTGTTGGAATGTATACTATTGATACCCTAACAACACAGATACAGTATGAACAAACAAAAATTAACATTTACATAATAGAGAGTATGTGAGAGAAAAACATGATTGATGGAGACAAGAGTAATGGAGGGGCGAGCCTACACGATGCAAAGATATAGAAAGAAGACAAATATGAATCATATCGAAAGAGAAGAGAAAAGAGAAGATGGATTGAGTAATTTATGTAAGATTTATATATTTAATTTATTTTTAACTAAATTAAACTATTTATATTTATTTTTTGAGATTAATTATTATTCATTGTCAGTGTAAAAATATTTACACCGTCGATTAATCACCATCACCCGTTTGGATTATTTTGTAGATTTTTAAAATAAAAGTCAAATCTATTTCAATATCCAACGTTTAGAATTAACTAACGGTGTAAAATCCTTTTACACCACCAGTTTCAATTAAATCTTTATTTTGTTTATAAAAAAAAAAGCCAGTTTAAGGGTGTTATTGATTGTGGGATGAAAATGAGAGGAGAGAAAAATGTGAGAAGAGAGAAATAGAGAAGATTTAATGTATGTTTGTTACAAGAGGAGTATGAGAGAAATAGAAACAAGAGAAGTTAATTATTTTTGAAAAGATAAATATACCCTTTAATTAAAGTTGATATTATACCATAGATTAGAAAAATAAATAAAACTTAATAAGACAATGAGTGGTAAAATTGAAAATTTTACACTCTTTCCAATTTCTCTCATAATATGAGAAGATTAGACAAATGATGGCCCCACGAATTATAAGTCTCTCGCTTCTCTTTCTCACCACAACTAAACAAGAGAAGTTTCACATTTTACTTCAACCTTTGTCTCTTCAACTTCTCTCTCTTCTTTTTCTCCTATATGAATCAAACCTTAAAACCATCCTTAGCTAATTTGATCTGGCCCATTAAAAATAAAAATTTGATTGACTAACTTAAAGAAATTGGGTCTCTTTTTTCATATATTTTAACTTATCAATGTTAAAGTATATGCTCAATGTGTCATATTCACTTTGACAACTTTAATTATAACTAAAATATACAATGCCAAATTGTAAGATGAAAACAGTCAGACTTTAAAATTTATATTTAAATTTATTTCGTGTAAGTTTCTTAGCAGCTTTTATTTTTACGTCTAAGACTATGCAATTTGATGGATCGTCATGAGGGGTGAAACATTTACATTAGATCAAACACTTATCTAAAGGTCAAAGATTCATTCAAACAAGTGAGAGAGACACCACATATTCACCCAAAAACTTAAGATCATAGATGTATGGATCCTCTTACTTATAAAGTACTAAACCTCCATTTTTTTAAAGTAATGCAGGACTTAAAACTCACACTTGTTTCTCAACTCTCACTTGTTTCCCAATAATCTTACCCTCAAGTGTGAGTCTATGCACTATGTTTCCCCTCAAGTAGAAGTTCTTTCTTCACATGCTTATATCGTCGTTGACATACTCGTCATGGACACTTCAACAGGACACACTACCTGACCATCATGTCAGGAAGACTTTCGCCACAAGGAGTCAGTTCCTTACTCGAATCAGGCTTAGATACCACTGATGGGTCATCATGAGGGAGAAGCATTCACATTAGATCAAACACTCACCTTAAAGGTCAAAGACTCACCCAAACAAGTGGAAGAGACACACATATTCACATAAAATTTTAAGAAGATAGATGTATGAGTCCTCTTACTTATAAAGTGATAAACCTCCACTTTTTTAAGCAATGTAAGACTTAGAACTCACACTTATTTTCCAACAATTTTTTAAAAATAAAACTCACAAATTCATTATTCAACTTCTAATCTTTACAAACAAAATTACAATCTCTCTCATTGAATTGCAATTTTAAGGAGAAAATTGCAAGTCCTCCAAACTGTAATTTTTGAACCAATAAATTGCAAACTCTCTCTCAATTATAATTTTTGAACGGAAAAATTGTAAACTCTCTCTTAATTACAATTTTTGGACGGAAAAATTACAAACTCTCCCTCAATTACAATTTTTGGACGGAAAAATTGCAAAGTCTCTCAACAAACTATATTTGAACGAAAATATAGAAAATCCTCTCAACAAATTATTTTTGAAAGAAAAAGTAGAAAATACTCTCTAAACACACAACTACCCAAATCCTCAATACATCCAACAGACTACATTTTTTTGTTGTGTAGAAAACTCAAACTAACTATCTCTATTTATATTAGTACTCCAATTCTATTTTCTTTTTACTATCCGATATGAGACTTTGTTGAATATACTATTTGTTCCAACAAATCCTCTCTTCATTCAAAGCCTCACATATCTTCACTTTATCATCAAATTTATCTTCACATTTGTAAAATTATTATTTTTCAATCTTTTTGTCTTCTTCCTCCTTTGATCAAAATAATTATTACTCTTCATTTTTTGCTTGAACAAATTTTTTATTACTCTTTCTTTCTCCTTTGATAGAAGCCTTAACTTTGATATCAGTTGTTGAAAAATATATCAAATAAATGAATATCGACGCATGCAAAAACACATCTATAAAAAAAAATTGCCATTCAAATATTAACTTATGCTCATATTTGAATCTTCTAACTAAACAATATACAATAGCACCTTATCAGAGTTGGTATTTTACTTTGAAGCCCTTTTTCAATAAAATATTTCTTCTTCTTATTGTTAGTAGTTTAAACATATCATTCAATCAATATACACAAGATTGATAAAGTACAAATGCACGAAACACTAAAATATGTGTTAAACACACCTACATGCAAGACTTTGGAAAAAATATAGTCAAACCTACCATACCTAGGACATAGCCATTTTGCATTAAACTTTTCTTAACCTTATACAGTAAAATGCAGTGATAACCAAATTGGCTCTCAATTACTATCTATAAATTTGGTCAAAGATGCATGTTTAATCATTCACGTGGAAATCTATATACCGACATATATATAAGTAGGTGATAACTGTAGTTGAAAATCAAGATCTATGATCCTACTCTTTCTCTTCCTTTAAAATAAATCATAGCTGTTATATATATAATATATATATATATATATATATATATAATATAATATATATTATATATATATATATATATATATATATATATATATATATATATATATAGATATATATATTCTATTTCTCCACCTTAATTAATTTATGAGAAGTGCTTATTATAGTTAGTCATGCCAGTTAATAAATTCACCAACTCCAATCAGCACCTAATGCCATTTCAAGGAAATAGTAAATCGTAGTATATCCTTGGTAGTTGGCACGTGAAACGAAAATTTAAATTTATAAACAAAATGGTTTCTACTTCAAATATATATGTTTCTCTCTCTCTCTCAACTTCAATATATTAAATTTCCGTTCATATAGGTAAGAAAAACAAGAAAAAGATGAATACTTATTGGAAAATCATCCTTAGACCGGGTTGCACAACTTTATAGTTTCTTGTAACGTAAGTAAGAATATAAACACACACACATTATAAAAGATGAAATAACTTAACGAGATTGATTCAAATTGAAAGTATATACCAACAATATATATATAGCTTGTTGGTCAAATAACTAACTCAACTAACTAATTGACTAAGTTATTTAGTTGTTAAAGTCATTCACTAATCACACTTATAAACAACTTAAAATATAAATGGTTTTGTGGACTAATACTTAACACACCCTATTGATCCATAAACCTAAGTATATATCAATCATAGATGTTCTCTTAAGAACACAAATCTATCTGTTTTAAATGTCTTTGTGAATCCACTAGTTAGTTGGACATTATGAAACTTCAAGTATTCCATTCACTATTTACTCTCTTATGAAAAAGAGTATATTCTCCATATGTTTATTTTTTCTATGTGAAATTGAATTATTGGTCAAATTTATTGCTAACTTTGTGTCAGTTATAGGTTTCAATGGCTTCTACGTTTCATATTATAGATCTTTTAGCAATGTATCCAAGAAAATTGCTTGACACGAAAGAAATGAGGCAACTACGTACTATACTTTATAGGATGTCAGAGTCGTGATACGTTGTTTCTTTTTACACTAGAAAATAATTGTCTCATTATACATGAAAACATAGTCTAATGTGTTTCTTATATAAGTTTTGTCACCACACCAACCATAATTTTAATAGCCTATCAATGCTGCCTCATTATCCTTCACAATAATTTGAAATATTAAGTTAAGTCTCATGGTTCACTTTAGGTATCTGAGTATTCTCTTTGTAGTGATTTTCTAGGTTTACTAATTTGCTGCTCATTCTTATTGCATATTAGATGACAAACCTGCGATTACATAAGTATCTCAATGATCCCATAAGCTACTTGTACAACTTTGCTTCTACATTCTTTTCATCATAATATTTATCAAGCTTTGAATTAGTTTTAGATGGGTTTTTTGTTGCAATAAGTAATTTCAAACATATTTAACAAGTCTTTCATTTAATTTTGTTGATGCATAACCATGCATTCTTTGGCTTTAACAAATTCTATGCCAATAAAGTATGAGAACATATCTAAGGCATTAAGCTCAAACTTAACCTTCATTTTATTCTTTAGATTGTATTGCAATAAGTAATTTCAAACATATTCTTTCATTTAATTTTGCTGATGCATAACCATGCATTCTTTGGCTTTCACAAATTCCATGCTAATAAAGTATGAGAACATATCTAAGCCACTAAACTCAAACTTAACCTCATTTTATTTTTTGTGTTGCAATAAGTAATTTCAAACATATCTAACAACTCTTTCATTTAATTTTGTTGATGCATAACCATGTATTATCTGGGTTTCACAAATTCCATGCCAATAAAGTATGAGAACATATTTAAGCCAGTAAACTCAAACTTAACCTTCATTTTATTCTTTGTGTTGCAATAGGTAATGTTAATTATTTGTATGTATGATTGGCAGTAATTTTGGTAAAACTAACTTAGTTGCAACATGTTGAACAAGATGTCCTAACATGTAGATTCGACATCTTGTCTGAAACAGGTTTTACTCTTGGTAACGTTTGATTGATTAACTGATAAAGAATATTCTAGGAATATTAAGTAATCCAATATGGCATCCAAGAGTGATGAATCAGAGATTCTAATTCATTTTTCAACTTATTCTATTTTCTAAATATTGAGACATTTTAGAGAACTTTTGATTATTAACCTAATGTTGTGTAGCTGTATCAATACGTGTATAAGACCCAAATCCAGATTAATTTGTGGCTATATATAGAATGCCTCAAACCTAATTGGAGGAGGAAGAAAAGAAGGTGTTAGTGTGGTGTTAGAGTTTAAGTGTTCTTGTTACTTGTGAGCCTCTCTAATATCATATTGATATATGAGTAGGACTGTTTCTATTGAGTTGTAAGGTTTGTCAAACACTCATAAGCTTTTAAGCATTGGATGATTGTGTGTATGTGAAGTGTGACTTCATAATTTTTTGTAATTGTTTGAATTATCACTATTGTGATTGAAAGCGAAGTGAGAAGGGTCTCATACCTAGGAGTGTCTTAGGTAGAAGTTAAGCATGGGTAGTGATTAGGGTGTAGACTGTAAATTGGAGATAGTTTGCAGTAGGTCTATAAACTGATACTATTTAGTGGATTTTCTCTCTAGCTTGGTAGCCCCCAGATGTAGGTGTTGTTGTACACCAAACTGGGTTAACAACTCTTTGTGTTCAGTTATTTTATATTCTCATATCTGTAAGTTATCTTGTTATTGTGATTTGATCAGATATCAATGTCTTGACGTCTCTTAGGATATCTGATATCTACATACCAGAATTTCAATTGGTATCAGAGCAGGCATCCTGCTCTATGTCTGGGTGAGATTCAGGGAAGATACTTTCTGGTATAATGGATACGAAAGGAGGATTTGTGAATAGACCACCCATTCTTGATGGAACCAACTATGACTACTGGAAAGCTCGTATGATAGCTTTTATCAAATCCATGGACAACAAGGCTTGGAAATTTGTGGTCAAGGGATGGGATCCACCAATGACTAGAGATAAAGATGGTAAGATTATTGTTGTGCTGAAGGCTAAGGAAGACTGGGATGATGAGGATGATAAATTAGCTCAGAGAAACCCCAAAGCATTGAATGTCATATTCAATGGAGTGGATAAGAACATCTTCAGACTAATAAATAATTATACTGTTGCTAAAGATGCTTGGGAGATCTTGAAGACTGTTCATGAAAGAACCTCTAATATGAAGATGTCAAGACTTCAACTTCTTACCACCAAATTTGAGAACTTAAGAATGAAGGAGGATGATAGCATTCATGACTTTCACATGAATATCATTGAGATAGCCAACGCCTCAAGTGCCCTGGGGGAGAAGATGTTTGAAGCTAAGTTGGTCAGAAAAATCCTCAGGTATCTTCCAAAGAGATTTAACATGAAGGTAAATGTCATTGAATAAGCTCAAGATATAAACAACATGAAAGTTGATGAACTGATGGGATCTCTTCAGACCTTTGAATTAGGGATCAGTGAAAATCTGAAAAAAGAAGAAAAACATAGTCTTTATTTCTAATATTGAAGACTTAGAAGATGAATGTGACTTGGATACATATGAAGGGATATATAATGCTATTGTATTACTTGGAAGACAAATCCACAAAGTGATGAAGAAGATGGACTGAAAGACAAGATCTAATGTCAAGAGCAAGCCATTCGACATCAACAAAAATCAGAATTTTGGCAGAAGGCCCAAAACTGAAGAAAAGACTAACCAAGGAAAAGGAATCTAATGTCATGGATGTGAAGGGTTTGATCCCATAAGAGCTGAGTGTCTCACGTATCTCAAGAAACAGAATAAGGGTTTGTCTGTTTCTTGGTCATAAAATGATTCTGAAAGTGATCCTGAAGTAGAACCTGCCAAACAGGTTACTTCCCTGACTGGAATTTGTGATTCTGATGAAGATTCTGATTGTGAGGAACTCACATTTGAGGAACTTGTTGAATCTTACAAGGAGTTATGCCTCAGAAGTGAAGAATTTTGTAAACTGGGAGAAGATCAAAAAAAAATTATTGCTCAACTACAAGCAGAGAAAGTGGAGCATCTATCTATCATATCTGATCTGAAAGAGGAAGTTGTATTGCTCAATTCAAAACTTATCAATATGACTAAGACTGTAAGAATGCTTAACAATAGTTCTGATGTGCTGGATGAAATTATTCAAACTGGTAAGAATGTTGGAAATGTTCAAGGTCTTGGTTATGATAATCAAGTTGTGATGAACAAAGGAAAAAGGAATGTAATGAACTTTGTTCAACCTAAAATAAAACAGGAATAACATATGTCAAATCAAATGTTCCAACATCAGCAAGGACATCAAGATGTTTACTCAGGAAGCAAGACCCAATGATGGAAGTGTCATCATTGTGGGAAGTTTGGTCACATAAAACCTTATTGCTACAAACTATATGGCTATCCCAAACCTGCTTCACAACCCAGAAGAAAACAAACTATGATTAAAACAAAAAAAGATGGATTCCCAGAAATGGTATGTTTGGACTCATAGCTCACACCTCCCTCAGAGCCTCTGCTATATAGGATTGGTATTTCGATAGTGGCTGCTCTAAACACATGACTGGTGTCAAGAAATTTTTGGTGAATTTTAAGTCATATTCTACTAGCTATGTCACCTTTGGAGATAGATAAAAAAGAGAAATAAAGGGTGTTGGTAAGTTGGACTGCCTAGTCTTGATGATGTACTGTTTGTTAAAGGGCTGACTACTAATTTGATAAGTATTAGTCAACTATGTGACCAAGGTCTCAAAATTAACTTAAATCTGAATGTATGGTAACAAATGAAAAGAATGAAGTTACCATGAAGGGAGCCATATCAAAATATAACTGCTATTTGTGGACTCCTCAAGAAATATATTGTCTCTCCACATTCTTAATGTCAAAAGAGGATGAGACTAAGCTATGATATCAAAAGCTTGGTCACTTATATCTGAATGGTATGAAGAAAGTTTTGTCAAAGGAAGTAGACAGAGGAGTTGCTAAACTGAAAATTGATGAAGGAAGAATCTGTGGTGAATGTCAAATAGGGAAGCAAACAAAGATGTCACACAAGAAGCTCCAACATCTGACCACTTCAAAAGTGTTGGAGCTACTTCATATGGATTTGATGGGACCTATGCAGGTTGAAAGTCTAGGAGGAAAGAGGTATGATTATGTTGTTGTTGATGGCTTCTCAAGGTTCACCTGGGTGAACTTCATTAAAGAAAATTCAGAAGTGTTTGAAGTGTTTAAAGAACTTGGTCAAAAGATTCAAAGAGAGAATGGTAATGGCATTTCCAGAATTAGAAGTGACCATGGGAAGGAATTTGAAAATAAAAAGTTTGAGGATTTCTACACCTCTGAAGGAATTAGTCATGAGTTCTCTTCACCCATCACCTCTCAACAGAATGGTGTGGTTGAGTGCAAGAATAGGACTATTCAAGAATGTGTCAGGGTCATGCTTCATGCTAAGAAACTACCATATCATTTTTGGGCTGAAGCCATGAACACTGCCTGATATATCCTTAATAGAGTGACTATCAGATCTGGCACATCAGCTACACTTTATGAATTATAGAAAGGAAGAAAGCCAACTGTGAAATATTTCCATGTATTTGGAAGATCGTGAGCAGAGGAAGAAAAATGGATCCTAAAAGTGATGAGGGAATTTTTTTGGGGTACTCTACTAATAGTTGAGCATACAAAGTATTCAACTCCGGAATCAAGATAATGATGGAATCCATAAACATTATTGTGGATGACTTAACTAACGAAGCCGATGTCACTGATGATGTTAAAACATTAATGAATGATGTTCCAGAAGATGTTGTAGACTCAAGTGCTAACATTGAACCTACAAAGACTGAGTCAACTGACAAAGGGCCTTCCATCAAAATTCAGAAAGATCATCCTAAGGAGCTTATTATAGGAAATCTAAATGAAGGAATAATTACCAGATCAAGGGAAGTTATGTCAAATGCATGTTTTATTTCTAAATTTGAACCCAAGAATATCCAGGAGGCCTTGACTGATGAGTTTTGGATTAATGTTATGCAAGATGAACTTGGCCAATTCAAAAGAAATGAAGTGTGGGATTTGGTTCCAAGACCTGAAGGAACAAATGTTATTGGCACTAGATAGCTGTATAAGAATAAGTCAGATGAACAAGGGGTTGTTACCAGGAACAAAGCCAGACGTGTTGCTCAAGGATACACTCAAATGGAAGGAGTGGACTTTGATGAAACCTTTTCTCAAGTGGCTCGCCTAGAGTCTATTAGACTGTTACTTGGAATGACATGCCTTTTAAAGTTCAAATTGTTCCAAATGGATGTGAAAAATGCCTTTCTAAATGGCTATTTAAATGAAGATGTGTATGTTGAACAACCAAAAGGATTTGTTGATCCTACATTCCCAAATCATGTGTTCAAACTAAAGAAGGCATTGTATGGTTTAAAATAAGCTCCAAGAGCTTGGTATGAAAGGATGAGTGAGTTTCTCATCAACCATGGTTATAGAAAGGGTGGAATTGATAAGACTATCCTTGTCAAAGAGAAGGATATAAAACTTATGATAGCTCATATATATGTGGATGATATTGTTTTTGGAGGGATGTCAGATGAAATGGTCCAACATTTTGTCAAGCAAATGCAATCTGAGTTTGAAATGAGTTTGATAGGTGAACTAGCGTACCTTCTTGGACTCCAAGTCAAACAGATGAAAGACTCCATTTTTCTGTGTCAAAGCAAATATGTAATGAGTATTACGAAGAAGTTTGGATTGGAGAATGCTAGTCACAAAAGAACTCATGCACCTATTCACTTGAATTTATCTAAAGATGAAAAGGGCATAAGTGTTGGTCAAAGTTTATATAGAAGGATGATTGGTAGCCTTCTATACCTTACAACAAGCAAACCAGATATAACTTTTGATGTTGGAGTGTGTGCTAGATATCAAGCAGAACCCAAAGTGAGTCACATCAATCAAGTAAAAAGGATTTTGAAGTATATGAATGGTACATGTGATTATGGAATGTTGTATTCTCATGATTCAAATTCCATGTTAGTGGGGTATTGTGATGCAGATTGGGCAGGTAGTGTTGATGATAGGAAGAGCAACTCTGGAGGATGTTTCTTTTTGGGAGACAATTTGATTTTGTGGTTCAGCAAGAAACAAAATTTTGGATCCCTATCTACTGCTAAAGCTGAGTACATAACAGTAGGCAGCAACTGCTCTCAACTAATATGGATGAAACAAATGTTGACTGAATACAATGTCACACAAGATGTCATGACATTATTCTGTGACAACTTGAGTACTATTAACATCTCCAAAAATCCTATTCATCACACTAGGACTAAACACATTGGCATCAGGCATCATTTTATTAGAGAACTTGTTGAAGACAAAGTCATAACACTTGAACATGTTAGCACGAAAAATCAGCTTGCAAATATTTTTACCAAAGCCTTGGATGCATTTCAATTTGAAAAATTAAGAGGAAAACTTGGAATTTGTGTTAATGAGCATTTATAGCAATTACAACTATTTAAGTGTGTCAGACAAGATTTTAACTCTCATCATTACACTAGACACGCTTACCTAAACCCTTTACCTTATTGTGTATCCTTTTGGACGAAAATACGTGAACCATTCCATTCAAACGCTACATTCCTCTCCAGATATCTGTGCTCACCCACCCTCAAGTGTCCTTCCCAATTCCACCTGTATCAAGTGTTACCTAAAATGTAGAAATAATCTTCACCCACGCACATGTCTGTCCCAACTGAAACTAGTGGATCATCTTCCCCAACTGTTAGGGAAAATGAACCATTTAAAATTATCAACCTGGATGACCTGGTCTTGGATGTTTCCCCGCTATCCACGATTCATCCACCCCCTCAGAACAAAGCTACGCCATTTGTGTCAAAGAATGTCAAGACTTCTGGTAAGTCTTCTGAACCTATAATCCCTAGTGACGATAAAACTGTTGTTGAAGAAGGGTCTAGGTCTAAAAGGTCTGAGATGAGAAACCCTATTATGCATGCTGGCGGCACTGAGAACCAAGCGGAAGCGGAAATGAGTATTGATAAGGAACTTAGGAAGTTTGTTACATTTGTTTTGAAGGAAGTGAACTCAGATGTTTTTCCAGATGTTCAAACATGTTTGGCAAAAGAAACTAGCCTTGACAATGACTCTAGTGAGAAAGCTGAGGAAAGTGTTCTTGAACATGCTACTCTTGAAAGAAGGAGTAAGAAAAAGACTGATGAGTGTATCCTTGAGCATGCTGCTCGTGAGAGAAGAATACACAAACACCTTTGGGGAGATATTCTTTGAATTAGGAAATACACAAACACCTTCGATAGTAAGATCCATTAGAGGAAGAATGTAAGCTTCTTCTCTTGATATAGAGGAATAAAGAGCCACTTTTTCTTTGTGTGAAAAGAGTAAAGGGTGAAATTTATGGATTACTCTTTGAGGGCATTATAATATAATTTCTTCTAACTTCTTTATAACTATTGTAATCAACATCTTAATATACAGGATTAGATAGCCACTTTCTCCTTCAGGTGTAAATCAATTTGGATCAATTTCGATAAATAATGACGTGTTTTTCTTCTTCTTCCTTTATATTTGCATTGGTGTTTATTGGATTGTTGGTCTACACCAAAGGGATTGTTGTTATTACTTGTAATTAGTCCATATATTTTATTTTTATTTTTGGCTTGGACAAGTGTTATTTTTAGAACATCCACCAACAAGTGGCGTCCATCATGGAGAAATAATGATCAATGTACTAAATGAGATATTGAACTTTGTTTTAGAGACACTAACCTTTGGTTGTAAATAGTTAAAATGCAAGTTGTTTTTATTCAACAAAAATATACAACGTTGAAATGTGAAGTATTGATGTCGGTAATCCTTACACAATAAGAGAAGATTGATACGATAGATAAGAAAAAAAATGTCTTTATTCTATATGTTGGAGATAAATTCATAAGAGAAGTCTCATTAGAGAAAAGATCACAAAGAAATTGTGGGTGAAACTAGAAATATTATATATGAAAAAATCATTGGCTCGTAGATAATGCTAAAAACAACAATGCTACTCATTTTGGATAGCAGAGTCAAAGTCTATTGTGGAGAAATTGAGGAATTTTATCAAATCATTGATGACTTATTATTACTCTTGTAAGCTGTCAAAAACTAAACTTAAAATATAGAAACAAGATGTTTAGCTTTGGTCATCTCTTAAACACCTTTGAAAACTAATAACCAAAATTTAGAATGACAATAGAAATTAAAGAGTTTTTTTTAGAAAACAACTTGTAATTAAATGAAAAAAAACAATTGAATTTAGATAACCAATTCATGAATTATGATGATTATCATGGGATATATCACAAGTTTCAAACACTTTATTGATTCTATTGATGTTTGAGTGTATAAGAATAGTCAATCATGCAATACAATTAATATTAAGTTTTTACGACATGAGATTTAGAAGGAAATAAATAGTCACAAGACTAAATTAACATTAAAAACTAAACATCAATATCCCAATGATCAATTTGTAATTAGAGATTCGATATGTGACTTTTTGCCTTGCATAATACTACAAAAATAGGTAAACAAATAAGGTTAACTTTCATATGCTACATCCTCCTTATTATTAAGCATTAACAATTACAAAATCAAGTTTTATATATCTGGCCTCTTACATAGATAAACCAAGCTTTTATATCGAGCATGATACTTATATTTATACACGCTTCGATTACATCAAGACAATTAGATAAAGATAATATTAACGTGTGTCTTAGAAACACGAGTTAAAAAATAAATAAAAAATATATTAAAAATTGTAAATTAATTTAATAAAAATATAAAATTATTTTTGTTATTGGTTCTTCAATATAAATTTTTTATAAATGGATTTCTTAACTTGTGCCTCTATGAATAGAATAATAGATTTTGTGAGTTCTAAGTAAATATATGTTAAAAAATACTAATTAAATACAAAACTATTAATATATAAATAGAATAATAGATTTTGTGAGTTCTAAGTAAATATATGTTAAAAAATACTAATTAAATATAAGAAAGTGAAAATAAATAGTATAAACAAAAGTATTAACATAATATATATATATATATATATATATATATATATATATATATATATATATATATATATATATATATATATATATATATATATATATATGCGCTTAAACATCTTTATCTCTTAAATATTTTTATGAGAAGATGATAAAAGAATTATACATAGATATGACTCATATTAGTTTTATCACGATATCAAAGTGGCTGCCACTGCACTATTAAAAATATAGGGTGTGTGTTGGCTGTATTGGGAAATTTAGTGGCTCTAGTATGTATATTATAGAAAAGGGGTGAGGGTTAGCTCACGGTGGCGAATAATCCCATAGAGTGGGTTTCAAGGTTGTTTAAAGGACCAGCTCACATGAGGTCCTAATGCCAACCGGTGCAACTAGGTTGCAGGCAAACGGTTAAAGTGATATTGTTAGGGTTACTTGGAGCGGAATGTTCTCTGAGTAACATTAGGTGGTAGTAAGTGTGTATTACTTGAGGATCCTCCTTTCTCTTTTATAAGGAGAGATATTTGTAAAGACTCTCTTGGATCTAGGTTATAAAATTAGTGGACCGTTATGCCTCACCTTCATGATCAAGGAAGTGGTCAAGGGAAGATTAAGTCTTCCTAGAAACATGGAAGAAGTGGTTCCCCCTACTGATTCTCTTTAGTTAGTCATTGTGATCCATGTCATCACCATTTGGGTGATCAAGATAATGGGAGTCCAATTGGGTGAATTGCATTTTCGTATCCTGAGCGACTTTTAGACCCATTCTAGACGATCTCATGGACCATTTCAGACCGTCAGTGGCTTCGCTGTACACATTAGTCCGCCTTGTCTCTCGCTTTGTTAATGATTTTCCTCGTAAACTACCCATTATTTGAGTCCCATAAAATTATAACACTACATATATTTTGATTAATAACGGAAAAATAATTATTATTATAGTATTTTAATTAAAAAAATTAATTATTTAATATATATATATATATATATATATATATATATATGAGTTCTAAACAAGACAATTTTTTCATAAACACTTTGTATTGACATCCCTTATCAAAATTTTACATATTTTAAAGTGAAAAAATTGTTTAATAATCTAATAGGCAATGTGTTTGATAGATTTTAATATAAATGAATATTGACTGTTACACTTATTTGATTACCGATAGTATTTTTAAAGTAACAATCTTTATTTAAATTAATATTTAATAAAATTATTTTTAGTGTTGTTAACCTTGTTGTAACAAAAATTTATTAATATATCAAAATTATTAGTTACAAAAATTGAAAGGAGATACTAAATTATGATGCAGAGGTTGCTCCGAGATTGATACATTTTTTTTATTGTGTCCGGGTTGACGACATATACTACATAATCTTATCAATTTATCAGCTGTATCCATTTCAGTTTTAATACGCGTGTTGTTTGACCGTCCTTTTTTCTTTCTTCGAATCTCATAGTTGTGCCAAACTATGTCCCCTTGATATGGAGGCCAATATTCCCCCTATTGTTAGCACTGAGAAGCTTTCTTTATAGACATTCATGACATTAATGGCCTTGTAAACATCGGATAGATGACTGTAAGCGTCCTGTCGAATATGTGCGTATGCTGCAATGACATGTGAGCAAGGTATACGGAAGGCCCGAAACTTGCCACATTTGTACCAACTTCTGTTTAGTCTGACAATATAGGATAAATTTGACATCCCTTCATTGTGGTCCATTGTTTCCTGTACACTAAAATTTTGCCTATGGTGGTCAAAGTCTGTAACCGCGTGTGTGCTAGCTTTGATAGTTTTCTCTTTCATCACTTTCATACCGCATTCACTGAATAATTGACCTGACATTAACACTGCGCTCCATCTTTTGCATCTGGTTGCGAATGTCGATACCAATCTAAAATAGGTTGTTCTCACCAATGCGGTTATTGGTAGATTTCTAATTCCTTTGAAGACGCCGTTCATACATTCCACAAGGTTTGTTGTCATGTAGTCTCATAGACATCCTCTGTCAAATGTCCTTGTCCAGTTCTCTAATGACATGTTATCCACCCACCTCATGCATATGCATTTGACAATCTAATTTCGTCACGGTAATGTTGAAATGACGGTCGAGTTAGAGCATGTATTGCATTCATAGAGTTAAGTATGAGTATGAATTTATGTTAGTATGAGAAAGAACATTAATAGAAGAACGTGACATGATCATGCATGCAAGACCTAGCGCCAATCCATTTGGCGCCTGCTTTGGAAATTTGTACATAGGCGTCAGTCAATTTGGCGTCTTCTGTGCATGCCCTCGAGATTCTGCGTTGCATGCATTAGCCATGGAGCCCTAGCCATGCAGCCCAATGAAAAGACTAAGCATGCAAGACCTGCTACGAGACAGCCATGCAAATAGACACCTAGTAAGGTGTCAATTGAGATGACGCTATAATTTTAAATAGACATGTTCTCGCCAATTGGACAGGCGCTATGATGTATTTCTTGCATGGGCACTAGTGCATGTTTTTCATTATAAATAGACATAGAAACCAACACTTATTCATCAGCAACAAACACTTTTTTTATCTGCAACGCTATGGCAAAATGTCTCTACTCACTATGGGTGAATCACATAGAGAAACAGTCGCCAACATAACGACTTATGTAAGTGTTTATGTAAAAAAATATTTTTCTAACACACTTTTTTAAATGAAAAAACTTATTTTGTTGTTTATTTTTTAGGATTTTTCTAGGTTTTGAACTCGTGTCCACAAATTTGTTGCCATTGACGAGTTGATTCAACTTTATGTCGAACTTTCCGATTTTGGACATGTTAGCAAAATCATATCTTGGTCGGTCGATACTAAATTTTTCTAACTTTATGTGAAAGATGGCGTTCCGAGACACACACATTATGGTTTCCAACCGGTGAATGTACCGTGACGTTAGAAGATGTGTACATGTTATTGAGACTGCCTATTGAGGGTAAGGCGGTAAATGGGAAAGCCAACTATGTAAATTCAATTTACATGAAACTCTTGGGTGCTGACTTGTTAGATGATAATTCGAGAGGTCAACATATACTCCTTTCACGCCTTAAAGCATATTACAACAACTTACAGTTAGATGAAAATTCTACCGAAGATGCTCGAATAATAAAAACTAGGTGTTATATTATGCTTTTAATTGGTTTATTTTTATTTCCCGAAGGTAGTGGTTCTAGTGTGCATGTTATGTATTTACCTTTATTAAGACATATAGATAGAATAAGAAGTTATAGTTGGGGGTCCGCTTGTTTGACTTATCTTTAGCTCTTTGTGTAAAATTGCACACAAAGACACATCTACATTTTTTGGATGTACTGTTTTTCTCCAAGCATGTGGTTGGTCCAGACTACTGTCCCCAGTGCCCGTCAACCATAACCCGTTCATATTTCCGTACGCACAAAAGTAAGTTCTTAACAATGGACTATATCTCTTACTTTATCGATTATTATCTCTAAATAATATATTTACTTTTTTGATGCAGATGGTCGGCTCGTGGTATGAGTTACAACAAATATCCTAGACACTGTATTACTCAGTATCGCAATCTCTTGGATCACCTTCGACCAACAAATGTATTGTCATTAACCGAATTAATTAGTAATAATTTTTTTTAATATCACCCATTTTATAATCTAATATATTTTCACATTTCAGTTCATTTGGCGTCCATATCTAAACTTGGATCATGACCATGAAATCAACGAACAAGATGCAGCCGTTTGGACTGCATGCACACTGATCATAAAGTTCACCACTATGGAGATGCACCATAGTGACCATGTTAAATTGCAATTCAGTATACTTTAACACATTTCAGATCCCCTGACAAACCTCAGAGAATGACATCTATGAAAAGTTAATGTTCAATGGAACTTTAACCCTTGGCAAAGCTTCACTATGTCTGAGTGTCGAAAATGGAAGCACCGACAAGACCATGTCTTAACTGACACTGTGATTTCAACCGAAGAAAAACCAACTCGTAATTATATGGCTTGGTACATGTCAGTTGGATTTGAGTTCCTCGCCGAGGATATGTACCTATACGACCCACACCAGGTAACTTACACACATAAGGTTCAACATCTAACCCCTAACAACATTGGCAAACCGGTTACTCATAACCCCTACCCATCAAAATTTTCGGCCCACAAACAGACAAACCTACGACCTTAACATGCCAAACACCCAACCACAATACCAAGAGCATACCCCATACCACCACCAACAAATAAATCATCATCAAGACACCTAACATCGATATGCACCAAACACATCACCCTACCATAACCTCCTTAACCAAAACACTCTGCGATCATTTAACACCAACCGCCCCTCCTCCTCCTATAGTCAAGAAGCCGAAACATCACAAAAACAAAACATGCAACAACCATATGGCTATCAAACACCACAACAAGCATTTCAACATTTACTCGACGCATCATTCACACCAATGTCACCCTTCAATCATCCTGGTCTCCCTCTAATAACTCAAACACAACTCAATTACTCTGGCATGAGTCACGAACTCATCTATGGCGGTAGCGCTTAATTGCATACACATGACTACGCGGATTTGTCTGAATATCTTAGGGGATCTCATGTAGGTGGTGGTGATATTTCTGGGCCCTCAAATTCTCAAACACCTGGGATGAATAATCAACGTGGGTTAGGGGCACGCGTTCGGGTAGATAGGGGATGTGGTATCAGAGGTCGGTTATGTCATCCCGGTCAACGACATTAGTCTTTTTGATATTCATATGTGACACATATTAATATTAATACTAATTGGTCCGATTTCGATTTTTATATAAAATGTACATTGTTTTTCAAAAAAAAATACACAACATACGCAGGTGTCAGATCAATTGACCCCTAAGCGTCAATTGGATTGATAGCATTAGGTGCATAAATTAACTCAATTGACGCCATCTTTTTGATTTAGAGAACAAACGCTAATTCATCCAACACCAATTTTTCAAAATGGATTATTTTGAGAAATTATCTGAAACACTTGAGTTATTTTGAATTTTTAAAAAAAAAATAGATTATTTGAATAAATTTTAAAAAAAAAGATAATTGACATTAAATAATATTTTGAAGATGTGAAATAATTTTTTTATTTATATACAATTTTTTCGCGAACACTCCAATTCTGAATTTCACTTTCACTCCACCGGATCCCGAGCTTGACGAAACCTGAACTCCGGTGCGACGAGCGAACATGGTTTACATTACTTCGTGGGACGATTTTTTGGAACGATCCATTCAGCTATTCCGCGCCGATCCTGATTCTGTAAGCTATTTTTCTTCTTCAACTTTTCCGATTCTTTTTTCACGATTTCGTTGCCGATAATATCCAAGAAAAGCTAAATCAACACTGTAATTCTATTTCAATTGCGCTTTTCTTATGTTATATTTCATTCACACCCCTAATTCTTTGCTTACTTTTTCCCCTAAATTTTTGTGGGGTTTAATTTCAAGTGTAGACGCGGTATGTTATGAAGTATAGACACTGTGATGGAAAATTGGTACTCAAGGTCACTGATAATCTACAGGTACTCATTCTATGATATAGCTTATATTCTGATGAATGTGATTGATTTTAAGGATATAAAGAAATAAATGTTGAATTTTGTGACATTCCAATTCTTGGATACTTTCTGTGATCTTGTTTAACATAGCACTAACTTACCAATTGGTTTTACCAAGTTAATTCTGTTACTCAGTGCTTGGTTGCGAAATTGCGTCATCTGTTTTTACCGTCCATATTTTAAAAAATTTTGCATTGCGTTTTCTATAAATGAATTGGTAATTGATGGCATTCCCTGTATCATTGAATAAATTGTAAGGTAATTGATGGCATTCCCTGTATCATTGAATAAATTGTAAGGTAATTGATGGCATTCCCTGTATCATTGAATAAACTGTAAAGTATCAAAACACAAAAGATAAATTGTCAACTGTGTTGTCAATGGCAGAGAGCCAAAATCCCACCATACTGGTCGCTTTGTGGTGCTGTTATAGCGGATTATGGCGGAAAAAACCGCAATATCAGCCGATATTTACAATCGCAGCGTGCCCGAAAACCGCTGTGTATATCTGCCATGACACCGCTATTATATAACACTCATTGTCAAAGCTCTGAGTTTCATCACTGCACTGGAAGTTGGAGATTCTCACTTATTTCACCACCATGTCAGGCAAATTACTCACTATGCATGTGGAATACAGTAATTGGAGGCAGCTATCCCCCAATGCTGTAAAGGGGAAACTATTTGTAAGGGTCAATTGTTTGAAGCCAACTCGTCAACTTTCCTACAGTGGGATCCTAGTGATAGGAACCTAGTCTGCGACAACTATTGTACAAGGATAGTTTTTGGGAGAAATGTTATTGATCAAGCTTTAACTCAGTAGAAAGGAACTTGTTATGAGTTGATTCCTTATCATCCACCACTCATATGTGTTACCCCAAATCCACCCTTGGAAATTGCTGTTATAAATCATCAGTAGATTTTGAAATCATGGAGTTTAAATTGCAGTTACAGTTTGTCCATGGCCTTGTTGCTGCAATTTTTGTTGTGTTGCTCATGTATGGGTTCTCTCACAGTTGTTCATGCCAAAGTCACAAGAATTTAACATTATGAGTTGATGTATGAATGTCTCGGCACCAGCAAGGGAGGAAGTCACTGGTGGGAAAGCTGATTTCATTTAGTAACCAAAACCTCTTTTCTGTACTACAGATTGTGACTCTGCAGTAGCTATTAGAGAGTGAATTTTTTTTTCGGCCTTGAGGACAAGGCAAATTTTAAGCGGGGTGGTATTGTTAGGTACCGTATATGCATGTGTAAGCCCCATCGTGCTAGGCCCATTTGGAGTCATCCAAAGTGGGAAATTAGAGAAAGGATAGTTAGTTACACGAGAGAGAAAGTGGAAAGGGTTAATTTTGTTATATAGAGGGCTGAAAGATAGAGAAGAGGTATCTTTGGGAGATCATTTGTGTAGTTATGGACAGAGAATACAATATCCTCTGTAGGAGCTTGGATCTGTGGGCATTAGTATATTCATGCTTTTGCCGTTACCTTTTATTTACAAAAATAATACACTATTATTTTAGTATTTGTGCATTTTGAACCGTTTTTCTATATTGTGAGTTGCGGTGACTAGGGTACACAACACTACCAAGCCAACACCTCACCTGTATTCCTTTTTTGATACAAGGCCCTTGTTGGTACCTGTGAAGCACCGGTACACTGTGTTAGGCAAAGTATCAGCTCGTGGTACGTACCTAGTACCGGTGCACGTATTGTATTACTGAGTCCATACTTTTTATTTTTATTTTTTTCCTGTTTGGTGTGCGCGCTGGTACACGATTGGTACATGAACCCACTAAGAACAGTTTTTTTTGCCTCTGTCGGTATAATATCAGATGTTTTAGTTGACAAATTTAGGTTTTTAATTTATTTATAAAATAAAAGTAAAAAGCCAATCTTTATATAGTCTTGCACTCTTGTCACCCTGCGCCGTCCAACTTTTGGTTGCAGCCGTTGACTCTACGAATTATTTACACTTTTAAAATGTGATATTTTTTTATGTAATTGCACTTTAATTGTGATGTTTTGTTGTCATTTGAACAATATAATTTTTTCATGTTATTTTTGTAACAATATAATTCTTTAATGTTATTTTTATAATTATATATATTTTAAAGTTATATTAAGGTGCTCATACCTTTGTTTTTCTAAAAATACCGTACCCGTACCGGGTACCGGGTACCCGATTTAGTTTTTCTAAAAATGCCGTACCTGTTCCGGGGCAACACAGCTTGGTACAAATGGATGCATTCTAATCACCAACTCTCCACTTGGATGCATTTTAGTCATGCACTTGCGATGCAGTTTGCCCCTTTTACCTAAGAAAATCACCATGCCACTCTCTTCAAGTGTGCTAGACATGCATAAACATGGTGTATCAAGCCCAATTTGAAAACAGTTTTAACCGTGTGCTTGGACCCTCAATTGTTTCATTTCCGATTAAAGGGGTGACATTCAATATGAAATCACGGGGCTCAGACATTATAACCTGACTAACTCTATTGGGTTGGTTAAGTCAGTTAAGTCAAATTTGGCACAACTAAACCATCTTTCAACCATTTTCGGTGGCCACCTCATTCCATTGCACCCTATTCTTCAGTGCTATGACAGCCACCCACACCCTCTGCACCACCCATAAGGAGATTAAAAGAACATTTTTATTTTGAATTCTTTAACATGTGTTATAAGGCACATGTTAGCATTTTATTTATTTTATTCAATAACACAAGTTAGCATTTTATTTATTTTATTCAATAACAGTTATGATTTGTGACTTATGTGCATAAGGATTCCAATTTCTAGGCTCCCCCATCCCCAGCCTACTCCAATTCCTCCAGATGATAAAGATTGGAGATTAATTTAAGACAAGCAGAAAAGTATTGCGATTAGATAGTTTATTCTTCATAAACTGAAGACGGATTAGGTTTCTAGGTTAACCCCATTACCCCCACCAACAAACAATATTTATATGACATTATTATGCCTTATACTTTGATAGCATGATGGTCTTCCTTGGAATCTCCATTGTTGAAGGAATTAATTCAGTGGCCCTGGTATACAATGCACTATAAATAGTTATATTCTTTTTGCCTTTAGAAAGTGGTGATGGATGACAATTTAAACATCATTGGTCGTTTTTACATGTTCCTTTTCCTGATGACATATCACATGGAGTTATCTTTGCCAAATTGAGAATCCTCATAGGTGGCTGTTAAAAGTTACACAGCTTAAAACTTGTTTTCTTTTGCTACAAGAGTGTTTAAGTAAGCAAGATGTGACACCTTGAATCATTAAATTTTGTCACGACTAGACATCCTACCGAGTCATTTATCTTGCTTAAAATATAAATTGTCACTTGTGTGAATCCCATTGATGCAGTGTTGTGCATAAGCATATCAACAATATATTATTCCCCTATCCCTATCTGCTGTCTAAGTCACATCTCACATACAAATGTTCCTGAAGTTTTGTTTTTTGACACTAAAATGTTCCTAAAGTTGATTGTTGTTGTTTTTTACCAGTGTCTGAAGTATAAGACAGACCAAGCACAAGAAGCTAAGAAGATGGAAAAACTTAACAATATATTCTTTACGTTGATGGCTCGGGGACCAGAAGGTATGTCATTGTTATGCTTTGTTGATCAGCATACATTTTTTGCATTTATTTGCAGAGAGATAGGTTTTATTTGGGAAATGATTTTCCTGTAATAATAGTAAATAGTGAAATTACAAGAAAGAACATTAATTAGAACTTAATCAATCGGTTCACGCCAATAGCATTAATTAGCTTAATATATGCATGATTTTCCCCTTTAAAGGCCACTGTTGCTTGGAGTTAATGTAGCATGTTAAACATCATGCTTTTTCAGCTGTAAACTATTGCTTTTTTTTACCATGCTTGAAAGCTGTAGCAGTTCCATGTCATACATTGCTGATACATTTAAGTTCTTTGCCTTTTTTATTTTGCTGATTTCTCACTCTTATTTTGTTAATGATGATAATGACACAAATTATTCCTCTAATTCTGCAGTGGATCTGTCTGAAGTCACCGGGAAAGAACAAATGGAGGCACAACCGGTTAAAAAAGGAAGAGGAAGAAAGCAATAACTGACGTATCTTTCTGCCAAAATAGACCATGAATCTTAGGAATCCAGTAATGATTTTGATAGATTTTTTACCAATTTCAAAATTTTACAGCAATGCCTTGATCATATTTACATTATTTGTTTTTTGAATCCACCTTTCAAAATTTTTTAATCTCGGGCATGGTTTTGACTTCAACTAGACAAGAGTAATTTGGTGAGCCGTGAAACTTAAGCATCACAATCGCCTTTGTTTTTTAATTGTGTACTTTTTATGTTAAATGGCTTTCAATTTAGTGGTACAAAAGTGAACTTTGACTTAATTCTTGTTAATGTCGGCGTCTGCAAAAGTTTGTAAAAAAATAAGGCAGGGGCAAACATATATTAGAGAATGACTGTCTAAAACTTTGATCTGCCTATGAAAAAATACTGGTAAATTGGACATGTCAGGCGGAAAACGGACATGTCAGCAGACTGAGTCTGATTTGCCACTCCTACATATCTTCTTTAATGAGTGCCCAAGCAACAGGTTTCGAGCCAAAGACATGGGCTTGCACACTTCTCTTATCTTTCTGATTTTCCCCTTATCGCAGGTCTCCCTTCACACAAGCTTTGTTTATTTATTAAAGTTGTTAGTTGCTTCTAGAAACACGTTTTAAAAACCAATTTGAATTAAACGGTTCAATTTTTGAACCTTGAATGAGTTATACTATGGTTCAATTATTTCAGTGGTTTGATTGCGGCTGTATTGGTTTGAGTGGCTAAAAGTAGTTGAATCATGATTTAAGTTTCACCAGTTTGATGTTTCGACAAGTATTTGGGTAATGTGCCAGAATAAAGTGCCTTGCTTTCATTTGCTTTATTTTTAGAGAATTTCTTAAAACATCGTAGATTTTTCTACTGCTAACACTTCAACAAGTGAATTTTAACAAATGTCTTCCGTTTTCAAAGATGCATCTCCGAATGTATTTCTTGCACATTCAAGTAAGACAATTTTGAGAGACATTCTATATGTTGAGTAATTTTTATTTTGAAGATGTATTTTCGGAATATTTTAAGAAATATTTTAATTAATTAACAGTTTAGTAGATATTTTGGAGATGCATCTTCGAAATTATGGACGACATTTTAAAATTTACATCACCTTTGCATGTCAGATATTTTCTGAGATGCATCTCTAAAAATATTTGATAAAAGAACCATATGCATGATCACATAACCATTGTTGACATAGTTGGTTTTCAACCAAACCCTTCACCCTAAAAATCCTTCATTCTCAATCCATTTTTTTACTCCAAATCTCCATCCTTTTGGTTCATCGCATTATAGGGATCAAAAGAAAATAGAATTTCAGGTAAAGATTCTTCTTTTCTCTTTGCACAGATTCATATTCCATTTTTACTGAAAAAAGTAACGTGTCCGAAAATGTATCTCTGAAAGTATATGAACTTGTCCGAAGATACATCTCTGAAATAATGTAAATAAACAAAAAAGGCGTAACTCAAAACTACCTTTGGGGTGCGTCATGAGATGCATCTCCGGAATTTAGGGACATTTGTGGAAATTCACATGATACATTAGAAACATCTATGGTGCCATAAGAAATTCTCTTATTTTTATTTTGCCAAGATAAGTGGGGGCCTCATGTCTAAGGCAAAAGTAACGGGTACTACTAATTTAGTTTCAAACCACTATTTGACAATAAGGATGTTCAAAAAAATCTAACCGCCCACTACGCCAAACTCAACAATCATTTTTCCCACCACATAATAAGGTGTGTTTTGTTGAGCGATGAACGATCGACACTGAGTTTAAAACTCTCTCATCGCGATTTTTATAAGTGTTTGACTTTACGAAACTCTCATTTTTATGACATCATTTCTGGACTTTGATGTGAGTTGACAAGTTAGTTTATTGATCTTGAATCAAGAATGTAATGTCAAGAGAGAATTGAGTTTAAGGATAACAAGGTTTTTAGGGTTCTTTTCAAGAAAAAAAGTATATATTTGTAACTAAAAAAAAACTTAGAAATATCTAATTATGATTTAGTTGAAAAAATATAAGTCATGTTACTCATTGATTTGTTGAAAGTAATGCTGATTAAGGAATATGCTTTTTTTAAGCTAAAACTAATATTAAAAAAAGAAAATTTTGAAAATATGTTAGTTAAAATTATGAATAATGTTGAACACTCTAGTAAGTGAATAACACAAGCATGATAAGGTGCTTAATAAAGGTGAAAATGTTTGTCAGTTCAACACAAAGTGAAGTATAAAAAATTTAAATAAAGTTTTATTTTAGATTTTATATGATCAGTTTTAATTATCTTAACGGGTTCTAAAGAGTTCTGTAGCGTCTCGGTTTTTTATTCCTTTTTTATTAATTTATTTTATTTTATAGTTTTTATTAACTTTTTTTTATTTTTCATTTTATTTTTTATATTGTCAATTTGAGTTTGATATATGAAACCACTTTGAATATGTACTACTGTTAAGAGATTTTAAATTAATGAGTAATACTCAAGTCTTCAAGAGCACCACATCTAACACAAATGATCTGTGTGCAATATATGTTAATGTTTTGAATTTTAGATTTCAAATTCGATACATATAAAAAATCCAATTCATGATGAAAAAACATTTATAAAAATTATATTAAAAAGAATAAAAAAAGCTTAAATATTTTATTGTTAGGTATCATCACATTGATATTTGAACATCAAATAAAATGAATTGGATGTCACTTCTTAACTTTTAAAGTATTAGATCTATTTGTCATCTCTTATGGATATACTCCTTCTAAAATTGAATTTTTTCATTTATATTTATTTACATAGTTGTTGTTTTCCTTCAACGAAATACACTGTCTGAATACTTTTGTCAAGAAGACTTTTGATATAAATTTTTTAGTCGAACTATGCTCTAATATCATTGTTGGATTATGAGAGGTCTGGAAATTATCACATTAGACTTTGAACAATTACACAAAATGAATTCGACAATGTATCTTAACCAAAAATCTTTAAGGGTCTGTTTAATGTGCAGAATAGAATAAAGACAAGATAGAATAGAGAATGAGATAGATAGATGATATGATACTGACCGGATATACACTTATCATATTATGTGATTTGTGGACAAATCATAAGAAACTGAATAATATGATTTTATTCGATCAAACTATGATTGGTTTCATTGGATACACTTTGATTGAATGAATTTTGTGGGGTGTACAATACACTAATGGAACAAAACATGGTATGTGGAATTGCAGTCTTTTTGGCTGCTATATGGAAGTAAAAATTCAGCTTCTAAATCCTTCATTTTCAAGACTTTGAGGCAACTTTCTGTGTTGTGCAGTGGGCTCAACAGTTTTGCAACTTGACATGAATATAACATCTGTCATAGATATATTCTTTTCCATATCTACAAAATGGAACAAGAAAATACACACACTATATATAACTTATGTAGTCTAATATTTGTTTTTAGTATAGAGAAATTTTTGGATTGTTACGATGTATGTACATGTTGATGCACAAGAGGAAGAAGATGAAAATGGAAGAGAGAGAGAATTTTTTTAACAAACTCTAACAGAAAAATTGAAATTCTGTTATGATCAATATTACAAATGAAACTATCTTTCACTATTTATAAAATAAGAATCAAATGAAATAAAACTCAAATTAAACTTAAATGAAACTCAAATTAAATTCACATCCACACACCGATGAATGTAGAACAGAACTTTCTGATCTTTCTTTCTCAATTCTCTGTACGTGTTCCTTTGTGTCTCAGTTGCATCCGTTGTAACCGCTGCATAACCGTCATTGATGAGATCAAGAATATCTTGAGCGCCAAACAACACACTCCTCTAAATCATCCACTGATTCCAATTCTTTCCATAAAAGACTATGAGCTTCCTGTTAAGCTATTGTTTCCACCGTTCATCTTCAATCTTGTGCACAAATTCGTTCAGATCTCACCAAACACTCGTGTTTTCCAATCCCTCTGAGTCAAGAAATGCGATTCTGTTATGATTTCGATAGTAAATTCAATGCGAATTCAAAAAACGAAATCAATCACACACGCCTCACAGTTCACTCGTATTTTCCTTGATTTTTCTCGTGGATCCAAACCGGAGCTCTAGTTAGCAATTGTTGATGCACAAAAGGAAGAAGATGTAGATGATGAAGATAAAAGAGAGAGAGAAAAATTTCTAACAAACTCTAATCGAAAAAGTGAAATTATGTTATAATCAATATTACAAATGAAGCTATTTTCACTATTTATACAATAATGAAATAAAACTCAAATTAAATTCAAATGCAAAAATGTGAATTTGGATTACACATTTCAACCATACATAATTTTTATCCCGTTTAGTGAGGATTAATATCTATAGGAAAATCTATTGAAGACACAAGATAAGTTCTTTCTCTTAATTGAATTTTTTTTTTCATGATCCAAATCTTTTAACATTTTTTCATGATCAAAATCTTTAATAATTGTATTTCTTAACATTTTCACAATCACTATTTTTTTTCACGATCCTAATCTTTTTAGAAAACACCAAAAGTTATTTTCTTATAAAAATTCAAATATAAATAAATAATTGTATTTGATGTAAAACTACTTAGAAATCAAATATGAATAAATAATTGTATTTGACAAAAATACTACTATAAGTAAAATTTGATTTTAAAAAGTTGATATATTGAATTTAAATTTTAAATTCAGGGATACATTAAAAGTTGATATATTGAATTATAAACAAAAATTGCAAATTAAGAGAACGTTGAGAAAGAAAAATCCCTAAACTATTATGGGGTTGAGTAGTAAAAAATTTAGGTTATAATGGGAATATTTCTTTTTATATTCCGACCATCAACAAACAGAAGTTTTAATTTGGTACAAAACTTGTGATAAAAAACTTCTTTTAATAAAAAATTATTGTTATATCATGCTCTATCGTATCAAAAGTAGCTTCCACCACACTTGAATCCTATCGTCTCTATTATTAACTATTTTTAGTAGCGTTATCGATGGAAAACTATATTTGATTTTCACGAAATTCCATAAAAAATACTGTCTCTTCGCTGCAACTCGACAAGCTCTGATCTCCTCGTTCGAATCACCAATAGAAATCTTGAAACTATAGCAACATAGAGATCCACTCGATCAACCATTCAAAGCAACATTGCTGTTGCGACCGCTCTGACCGCCAACATCTCTGATCCTACAAGGGAGACTCTGCCCCTCATATAGTTAAGGACAATCATGTCATGATGAATTCTCCTTTCGCTCCTTCACCATAAGATCCAGTCCCTCCGATGATCGGACAAGTTTCTTTCCAAGTCCTTTCAATTTTTCAATCTCTCTAACGATCATTCCAATGTCAAAATTTGAAGCGACCTTTGTCGCAATCGCTAATCCCCGATTAAGAGATAATTCAGAGCCTTCAACATTTGCAATCCAATTTAGGCATGCAAGGGGAAAGTGGTATGCTCAACAACGTCTATAACCTAGTGCAACAACAAAACTCACACCTTTTAGTTGAAAGAGTACTAAGAATCAATTTCTTTTGCAGTATGCTCCTTCAAGAGACCATTATGTCTGTAAAGTGACCCCTCGCGGAAATTAGAGAGTTGATAGAAAAATTCTTGTTGACACCGTCTCCCCACGGAGAACGACCCACAAATCCTCGAACTATACCCGACATTGTGAAAATTGCACCTCGCCACACGAGTTTAGGGGAAGAGGAGACAGTCACACTCCCTAAAAAATATGTAATCTTTGTCACTAGACTTAACACTGCTCTCAAAGACAGGAAATGCACAACACCGAATTTCAAGTTTCCTAAAAGAAAATGAACTCACTATTATGGCACATCCTTAACATCAGGATCCTGAGATCACTCAAGAAATATCCCATGTTGGAAAACTATGGTGGCTTAGGGGACCCAGAAAAGCATATCGAGCATGTAGACACCATACTTAATTACTGGCATGTATAGGGGCGTAAAATGAAAAAAAACCGTGTTAACCCTCAAAGATGCTACGATGATGTGGTTCAAAGCTCTCCCATATGGAAGCATAAACTCCTGGAGGGAAATATGTGATTCTTTCACTAGAAAATTAATTGTTAGAAAGTGAAAATCTAATAGGATAGTCATACTCGGTAGGATTCAGCAGAAAAAGAATGAGACTTTACGGGATTCGCTCGGTACACCGGGAGGGTGGTAGAAAATATGACTGAGAAAGAAAGTAAGAAAGAAATGATCTCCTGTATGTGAAAAATATCTCCCAAGAAAACTATAGATTATGAAGGCAAGGCCAAAGAAAAGAAGGATAGTAGGAGCGAAGAAGAAGAAGGCCAAAAAGGGAAGCACTGATATATCACGTCCATTACCATATGCATTCCTAGACAAAGAAACCCGTCCAAGGGCACCATTAAAAGAAGTATCATCGAGCTAATGAAGGTCATTAGAGAAGGAGATGCAAACTATCAGGGGAGGCCGAAGAGACCCATCCTTGGGTTTCGTGACAATAAAAAGGTGGGAGGAATATCAAATGAAATCTTCCCTTAGTAATAACGACAATCATGTCCAACTTCGATGTGTATATAATCCTCATAGATGGGGGAAGACCATGTGACATATTGTATGTGGAGATTTTTGAGAAGCTCAGGATGAAGAAGGAATATTTGTGACCATTCGAAAAATAGGATCTACAAGCCTTTAACGGAAACTTAACCAACCCCTAGAGAGACATCGAACTGATGATCACACTTATAGAAGGGAGATACACTAGGATGATCAATTTGTAATTCTTAGTAGTCCCCTATAATATGTTGATTTTTAATTTCTTATGTTGAAGCAGGTTGCACGACAGAAGCAAGAAACTGTCGAACTATGTAAATGTCGAAACGTCGAAGTAGTGTACCTCGATAGGAATTTCGACTTAGGTCTAATTTTGTAGTTTTAGCAGAATTATGTATTTTGGGCTTTACTCGAGGAGCAAGCAAATCCAAATCTATAAATAGGGAGTACCTCATATCATTGATTGTCACATTGGAGAACTTGCAGTTGCAAAGAATAAAGTTCTCAGTTTTAGAGCAGAGAGAAACTATGCAGAAAATTCTTCTTCTTCTTCCTTACTCGAAAACCCTAACTTTCTTTTCTTCCCCGATTCAATTTTGCTTCTTTTCATTATCAATTGTGCAGAAAAACCTTGCAACCAAAGTATTATTGATTCACTCGAGTGAAGAGTGAAGAACAAGAGGAGTTATCAATTAGAAAGACTGATTCTTGTTCATCAAACACGACAATTGGAGAATTTCCAACATCTGGTACCTAGAGCATTGGCTGAGCGATTCGTGGGAAGAAAAACACGATGATGATGAATCATCCGAACGACCATTTTCCAGTGAGTCTCCCAATTCTTAAGAATCATAATTACGAGAAATGGTGAAAGCAGATAAAGGTTATCATTTACAATCAAGTTCTTTGGGATCTTACGAATGAAGGAGTGATGCTGGTTGTAACAAACACGACGGATGAAGAAAAGGCCACACACAAAGAATTGAAGAAGAAAGATTATAAATCTCTCTTTATGATCCATTAATGCGTTGTTGCAATAAAATTCGAAAAGGTTAATGATGTCGAATCAACAAAAGAAGCATGGGAAATTCTGGAAAAATTGTTTGGAGGTGTAGAAAAGGTGAAAGAAGTGAGGTTACAAACTCACAAAAGAACATATGAATTTCTTCAGATGGAAGACAATGAGAGCATAACTGATTTTTTCACTAGGGTTACAAAATTTGTGAATCAAATCAAGGTATCTGGAGAAGTGTTGACATCAAGATCAGTTGTTGCAAAGATCTTGAGGTCATTGGCTCCAAAGTTTACCACATGGTAGTAGCCATAGAAGAGTCGAAAGATTTGTTAACATTGACAAAGAAAGAGCTTCAAGGGATGCTTGAATCTCATGAACAAAGGATGGATAAAAGAGCTGCAGGAAATTTGAAAAAGTGATGTGGCTTTCCATGCACAATCAACCAAAGAAAAGAAAGTTAAAAGGAAATGACTCGAAAAAAAGGTAGAGAAGGCTACAACAATTCGACTGGTCGAAATCAGAAAGAAGGAGACTGGTAGAATCAGAGAAAGTCCTCATACCAAAGCAACCAAAAAAGTGGTGCTACAGGTAGAGGAAAAGGTGGTGGTCGAAACCCTGACGAAAGTCACATTCAATGTTTCAATTGTCAGAAGTATGGCCACTACTCAAGTGATTGTCCTGAAAAATAGAAGAATTGGGAAAGTGATACAATGTTTACAAAGCATGAAGAAGAAGAGATGTTGCTAATGGTCACAACAAGAGATGAAGAAAGATTGCAGGACCAATGGTACTTGGAGTAAGGATGCTCATCACACATGACTGGTAGGAAAGATTGGTTAGTCATCTTAAAACCCTCAATGAAGAACATGATAAAATTTGAAAATGACAATACTCTAGCAGTTGAAGGTATTGGTGATGTTCTGATTATGAGGAAAGATGACAAAAGGTCAGTAATTTCCAATGTACTATGCATACCAGGCATGAAAAGTAATTTGCTCAACATAAGGCATTTGGTCGAAAAGAACTACAAAGTGTCGATTGAAGACAAGATGGTGAGAGTTCTTGACTCACGTGGAAGGTTAATCTTGAAGGCTCCAAAGTCTCATAATAGAACCTTCAAGGTTAAACTAAATGTGATGGAGCACAAGTGCATTACAACTGCAGCTAGTAGGGATGGATGGATATGGCACTATAGGCTTATCCAACTCAATTTCAAAGACATCAGAGATCTGAAAAGAAGAAATATGGTTTCAGGGTTACCAGAAGTTGACATTGCAAACGAAATGTGTGAAGAATGTGTGCAGGCGAAGCAACACAAGAACAACTTCAGCAAGGATGCAAGAAGCAAGTCGAAGGAAATTCTTGAAGTCATATACTCTAATCTGTGTGGTCCTATCCAGGTGGATCTGATTGAAGGTAACACATACTTTGTCACATTAGAGGATTTTAGTCCAAAAATATGGAGTTACCTGATCAATAAGAAAGGTGAAGTGATCGAGGTATTTTCCAAGTTTAAATTTATGGTCAAGATTTTGAGGACTAATGGTGGTGGAGAATATGTGTCGAAATACTTCGACATGTTATGTGAGAAAGAAGGGATTGCGCATGAGGTGGTGCCACCCTATACTCCACAGCAGAATGGAACTACAAAAAGGAAGAATAGAACCATCATGAATATGCTGAGAAGTATGTTAAAAGTCAAGCATCTACCCATAGAATTGCAGGGAGAAATTGTGTCAACAACAACATATAGTTTGGACATATGTCCGACGAAGAAGATAAATGGAATCACACCAGAAGAATGTTGGTCTGGTGTCAAGCCTAACTTCGGTCATCTGAAAGTATTTGGATCTATAACACATGGGCATGTGCCAGACTAGTTGAGAAGAAAACTTGATGACAAGTCGAGTCAGATGATCCTAATAGGATATCACATGACATGAGGTTGCAAGTTGTTCGACCCAGTGAACAAGCAAGTAGTAATCAACATGGATGTGATCATAGATGAGCTTAAGGAATGGGATTGGACTGAAAATGTCAAGAAAGATTAAGTGAGAATCTTATGTGAAGAACCAATAAGTGAAGTCAAAAGAGAAGTTCAACAAGAAGAAGTCAGAGGTCAAGCAAGCACAAGCATACCTCATAGGAAAAGAAATATGCCTGCAAGAATGTGTGATTACATCAGATGATATGGTCGATGATGAAGGTGACCTGGTACACTATGCTTTCTATGATGATGTCGAACCAGTCAATGAAGCTGAAGCATTGAAGGATTCAAAGTGGATGAAAGCAATGAATGAGGAACTGGAGTCCATCGAAGTCAACAACACTTGGTCACTTGTAGAATTTCCCCAAGGTAAGAAGGTAATCAATGTGAAGT
Source organism: Lathyrus oleraceus (assembly GCF_024323335.1). NCBI lineage: Eukaryota > Viridiplantae > Streptophyta > Magnoliopsida > Fabales > Fabaceae > Lathyrus > Lathyrus oleraceus. The sequence goes on along the minus strand of NC_066582.1, from coordinate 487,248,533 downwards.
GGATATACAAGGTGAAGTTGAATCCCAAAGGTGAAGTAACTCAACATAAGGAAAGACTTGCGGCGAAAGGATTTCTTCAGAAGGAAGGAATTGACTTCGATGAAGTTTTTACACCTGTTGCTAGAATCGAAACAATCAGGTTGGTTGTTGGTATAACAAACATGAACAATTGGCACATATGTCAGATGGATGTGAAATTTGCATTCTGAATGGCCCCATAGATGAAGAAGTCTATGTTGCACAACCGGTTGGGTTTGTGTAGCAAGGTGAAGAAAGTAAGGTATACAGGCTGCATAAAGCCCTATATCGACTTAAGCAAGCTCCAAGAGCTTGGAATAAGAAGATAAATAACTTTCTAAGGGAGAAGGAATTTGTGAAGTGCCCAACTGAGCATGGAGTATATGTAAGAAGAAGCAATAATGAATTTCTTATACTATGTCTCTATGTCGACGACCTATTGATAAAAGGAAGATCCAAGAAGGAGATCAAAGACTTCAAACATGACCTAAGTGAGGAGTTTGAAATGTCATACTTGGGAAATCTCTCATACTTACTTGGTATCGAATTCTACCAGAGTAGTAAAGGCTTAATGATGCACCAAAGAAGATATACAGGCGAAATACTCAAGAGATTTGGGATGCAAGATTGCAACCCAACTTCGACTCCAGTTGAGCCCAAATTGCAATTTTCGAAAGACACAAATGAATATGATGTCGATCTAATGTAGTACAAAAGACTCATTGGATCACTTTGATACCGTTGCCACACAAGGTTGGATTTAGCTTATTGTGTGGGTATGGTGAGAAGATTTATGCAGAAGCCAAAGGTATCACACCTAATAGTGATGAAAAGGATGTTAAGGTATCTGAAAGGAACTCTCAACTATGGAATTTTGTTTCCTGTAGCTGATGAAGAAAAATAATGCACGTTTGTGGGATATACCGACTCAAGTTGATCTAATGATACTGTCATACCCCAAAATTTGCCCATTGATATTACAAAGCATTTTCCAAGACCCTCCGACTTGTTCTGCAAGGCACTGACATCAAATGGATAAAAGCCCAGCTCACAACAGGCCCAATCCAAAGGCGGCCCAAAACAGCTTGCTCGCTAGGCGAGCAGCTCCTTCGCCTAGCGAACATTTCATCATGCCACTCGCCCAGCGAAGCATTGGATCCAGAGAAAAGCCCAGACCTAGCTTGCTCGCTAGGCGAGCAATTCCTTCGCCTAGCGAAGCTTGCAAGAATTTGAAGTGTTGGACCTCATTTTAAGCCCATTAGGTCACCACTACCACTACTATAAATACCAGCTCCTCTGCCACGAAAAAGGACACTCACTCACACAGAGACACTCACACAGAGACCCAGAGGAAACCCTAGCACCGAAACCCTGCTGATCCAAAGAGTTCAGAAGGCGGAAACCCTGAAGGCCGCTCACCCGCTCCGAAGCTACCGCCGCCCAACTCAATCCGGCTCGCCAATTCAAGGTTGCAATCCGATTGCAAACAGGTTTGCATCACTATTATCGCTTTGTTGTCTTAATTTGCATGTGGTACCGCTTTGTGTTCTTAATTTGCGTGTGATATCGCTTTATATTCTTATTTTGCATATGGTACCGCTTTAGTTTCTTAATTTGCATGTGATATCGCTTTGTACTCTCATTTGGCATATGGTACCGCTTCATGTTCTTAATTTGTGGATGATATTATAGTTGAATTCATAAACATCTTTGAAGTTTTGCATGTGAATTTAAGTGTGCCTGAATATTGTGAATGCTGAACCATATAATTATGTGTTGGATGCCATAAGCCATGCTGCAGGTTGAGGTCATACTGTTCTCAAAATTCAAACCCGTGGCCGCTCGCTAGCTCATCGCTAGGCGAGCCCACAGCGAGCCTTCGCTGAGCCTTCGCTAGGCGAAGCAGAGGCGAACGGGACAGGGGCTGCTTTGTCTCTTTGTTGCCCATTTTATGTTTACCTAATCATGATTCTGCATTATTTGGCTTAAATTCCTGACTGTTATATTTATTTTATGGTGCAATTTCCAATTGTATTTTATCTCAATGCTTTAATCCGTGTGTTGCATGGTGTAAAGGGCTAGCATACTTCCAAAGAAATAGCCGGCTAGGCATGCCGCTTTAGGTGTGGACGTTCTTGAAGAGATGGTTTTTGGGGATGACCTAAGTTTAATGTGGAGATTCATCTTGAATCACCAAGCTTGATTTTTAATGTATTGATTTCATTGATTTACTGTGGACATAATTACCTAACTGATCACGGCCATTTAATTAATTGTTAAAATCCGGACTTTAAATAAATAATATCGGACCTCTCTTTATTACCCCGCGATTGCGTAATACGGTCATGTCCCGCGAATGTGGGGATATCCTTAGCAAAGACCCTTCGGTAAAATCATCATAGTCCCTCGGATGTTGCCTTCGGAAATACGATTTCGTCCCTCGATGACCCTTCGGTATAGCCTACGGTTAAATGATGATAGTCCCTTCGAATGCTAAGGTATCCTCACAACTGTTGCCTTCAATGACCAGCCGATGACCCTACGATGACCCTTCTACATCCAAAGGATAAAACTACTTACTTCTCAATAGTAAGGACAGTTTTACCCTCATAAGGATAGGAAATGCCCGGAAAGACCTCGGACAGGTATACCCTTAATTGCTCATTCATAACCTAAAGAAATACTTTTCACACCTCACACATTTCAAACACCCTTTTTTTAGAAAATCACCACTTGACATACATCCGTACTAGGATCATTGCCGAGTTATATTTTTCTAAACTACTTCCAAAACTAAGCGAGGTAACCACTTTGTATACATTCATGCAAGAATTATTACAAAGTTAAATTCTCCTTTTCAAAGCATCTTTCACACATCTCACAAACATTTTTTTAGGAAAACATAAATGATTGAGCAATTAAGAGCCCATGGATAACCATGGATACAAAGGGTGCTAACCCCTTCCCTTTGTATAAAGTACCTCCCGAACCTAAGAATTTAAAACTAAGGTCTTTCCTGTTCTTTTCCACCTTTCCTTATAGGATAAAAGAAAAGTCGGTGGCGACTCTTGCTAACCGCGACATTGCGATTACAAATCCAAAAAAAGTCCAGTTCACCGTATGACAGAACTGTCGACTCTGCTGGGGATAATAAAGAGAGGTCCATCTTAAAAATCATTTATGTTTTAATTTGTTCTTTCGTTTTAAGGGATTGTCTGAGTGAAAGATCCTACACCCGGATCTAGTGTACCTTAGGTAAGTAGCAATAGATCATCACGACTATCCGGCGTATACTGGAATGGTTAAAATGATGGCTACGGTTAATGTGACACTTTGGTTGTCCTGATGTTCCTCATGTTACTTGAGGAAAAATTTGGCTTCCGCGTGGTGTCATTAAAGCATTAACCAGACCTTTAGAACCCTAGTTGACTCATTCTAGCCATTAGAAAGTAATGAGATAACTGGCTTCGGTTCCGACTGAGGTTGGTTGATACTCGATACTACACTCTTTGAGATTGGACTTTAGGGAAGCTTCGGTCAACCACTTGGTGTTGCACTGAAGTGGACCTAAAGAAAGGTCGATGATCTGAGATCCTTCTAGAACCCGGTTACTATTCTAGGACAGGTTGAACCAACCAAACTTCAGTGGGGAGGGTATTTACCTATGGAACTCATGCAAGCCTTAAAACCTAGGAATGATTGTTGTGTGACATGTCTGTGCTTACATAACATCATAACATCATAACATCATAGCATCATCATACTAACCATTTCAAGGACTTAGGAATTTAGCTTTGCGCTGTTGAACAGGTTATGGCTTCCAGGAAGACTATCCGGATCAATCTTGTAACGATCTCTCCTCAACTCAAGGATTTGGTGTTAGAACTTCCCGATCATGCTCAGTTCAACAAGAAACATGGTCATCTTCTCAACTTAGTTACCATTGGTTTCAAAGAAGATATGATGAGAATCCTATTCCAGTTCTTCGATCCTAAACATCATTGCTTCACTTTCCCAGATTATCAGCTGGTACCCACATTAGAAGAGTTCTCCCAGCTGCTTGGGATACCTATCCTGGACCAAATACCTTTCAGTGGTTTAGAAAAGATGCCAAAATCTGAAGAAGTTGCCGCAGCTTTACACATGACAAAGTCTGACATTGAAACCAATTGGGTAACGAGGAGTGGAATGAAAGGTTTACTTGCCAAATTTCTGATAAGTAAGGCCCGAGAATTCCTAAAAGTTGTGAATGTCCATGCTTTTGAAGATGTTCTAGCGTTGCTAATATATGGTTTGGTGCTATTTCCTAATCCGGACCAATTCATAGATGTGAATGCTATTAAGATATTCCTCACTCATAATCCTGTGCCTACCTTACTTGGAGATGTCTTGCATTCCCTTCACACTCGTACTATGAAGAGGCAAGGGACTCTCATGTGCTGCGTACCTTTGTTGTCTAGGTGGTTTATTTCGCACCTCCCTCAATCAGTCTTGAAGAATGATCAAAATCTGAAATGGTCTCGAAGGATAATGGCACTCTCCCATTCAGACATCCGTTGGTGTTCCAATCTCAGAGAAAATGTCACCCTCATCGACCGTTGTGGAGAATTCCCTAATGTACCACTCATGGGGATAAGAGGAGGTATTACTTATAATCCTGCCTTAGCCCTACGTCAGTTTGGGCATGTAGCACCTCAAATTTGCACCTATCATTGTACATACATTTTCATATTAGGTCATAGCATATCATGGTCCACTGCATAGCATTGCATTGTCCCAGTTGCCTCAAGTGCAAGCCAATCAAGAAATTAGGTCAAACTGGTCAGGAGATCAGTCAGTCAAGCAAGCAAGCACAATTCTCAAGGAGCCAAGGCCTTAGGGTTGGTCCAACATGTTCACATGACTTGGGGATCCATTTGAAGTATTTTGGTCAAGGATTGGATGTTCAGAAGTCATCAGTTCATACACAGTCAGGCAAAGAACCCTAGACAGTCAACAGTCAGTCAAAGCAGTGGATGGTGGCCATTCTTGTGGAATTTGGACACCATGATCATTAATCAAGAGTTCATATGTCTTGGGACATCATTTGAAGTCAAGTTCTCAAGGAATTAGGGTTTGGAATTCATCAGAAGAGGTTCAGTCATCCAAAACCCTAGAAAAGTCAACTGTTGGTCAACTGTTCATTTAATCAGTGATTTGTTGATGGAAAATGGTTTGAGAGATCTTATTCATGTCCAAATAGTCCTCATATATCATGTCAAACACCATCATGGAAGAATTTGAAGCCAGATCAGAAATTTCCAAAAATGGAAACTGGACTTGTAACTGAAACCTGCCCAAAATGGAAAGTCTTGATCCTCAAACTTACATCATGATACAAGCTTCAAATGAATTTTTGCCCAACATGAAAGTTGAAGATCTTGTTCTCCCATTTCCAAAAAGTCCAAGAACTCTTAATTCCCATGTGTGGTTGGCAAGTTATGATCGAATCGATTTCAGAAATTCTTGAACTTCAAAAGGCCATATCTCCCAAACCATTTGGCCAATTTTGGTGGGGTTTTTTCCTACAAGTCACATTTGATCCCCTCTTTCCAAAAATATAAATTTCATGAGCCAAAACTTCACCAATCAAAATGGCATTTTTTGACTTGTCCCATTTAAATTCAAGTTTGACCAAGGGTTGACTTTTTGATATAATCATTTTTTTACCATTTGGCCATTCAAATATGTTTAGAAATCAGATTTTGGTCATGTTACAAGGTCAAAATTATGCAGTACATGTAAGCCATGCCAAGTTGCTTGAAATGTGGCCAAAAGTACAAGTTTCACCAAATCCATCTCACCATCTCATTGGACCATGCTTGGTACCTCTCATAGCAGATTTCTAACATCATTTTTCTGTCAATTGGAACCTCATTTGCAGCCTAAAACCAACAGAAGAAAAGGCCATTCCTTGCTTGCTTGAAACTTGGAAGGAAAGTACAAATTCAACCATATCTATCCATACTATCTATGAGCCATGCCTTGTACTATCAAACAGAATTTTTGGAGATCATTTTCTGTCATTGGAAACTACTAGCTGCAGCCATCAAAGAAGAACTCATTCATTCTCTCACATTCTAAAAAAAAAACTTCATTTGGTGCATTTTCAAAAAGCTGTCAAAAGCTTCCAAAAAGAACAAAGCCTGGCCTTGCTTAATACTACATCCCAGCATCATTTTGAAAGTAATAGCAGCCACAAGTCATCACATTGCACACAGAACTTCATTCTCTAAAAAATCATTCTTGGCCATTTCCAATTTATCTTCCAAAAACCTCAAGTAACCCAAGCAAGCTCTTTTGGTTTTCTTCACCCAAAACAACATCAAACAGCAGATGTTATGATCATTTTCTGTCATTGGAAACTACTAGCTGCAAGAAAACCAACAGAACTTCACATTCTCTCAAGCTTCATTTTTTTTGATGCATTTTCAAAAACAGTCAAAAGCTCCAAAGAACTAAGCCTGGCCTTTGTTTCCTCACCATCCAAGCATCATTTTTAACTCATGGCAAGCCTCATTTTGCTACTGTAACAGCCTTTCCATTACTGTCTTCTCTAAGCATCCATCCATGACAGTTCTTGATTCAAGCCATTCAAAGCTATTGCAAGCCAAGTTCCTTCCACCATCCATCTTGTAGAAGCACAAAGAGCAACTGTTTCACTTCAAATCCACCCAACAACAACTGAATCTCTACTGTCCATCAAATTTGGTAAAAACTCGACCTCCCTATTTTGTTAAATTAGTGCATGCTTTGGATAGGTCTTTTTATGCTGAGCATCATGATGTCTTTATTTTTGAAAATGGCCATGTATCCATGAAGTTATGCTATGTTGAAGTTTGGTGATGAAATCTTTTGTGTTCGATTCTTGAGCTGTGTGATGTTTTAATGAAAACCAATGATAGATTCTTGTTTGCCATTGCTTGCTGATCATGTTGATGCCCTCAATTGAGATTTCTGGGCATTTTTTTTTTGAAATCACGATTTGGAAGAGGGATGAATGCTGTACTGTTCCTTAAAACCCTAAGTGCCCAGATTTCTTCACCTTTCTCACGTGTGCATGGCCATTTAACCCAGAGCCAATCAAAACATTTCCTTGCAATGGCCAAAACGACCGTGTTTGATTAAGTGGCCCAGGAAATTACAGCTTTGCCATTCTCCATTTAATAAATCAATTTAATTCATTTATTTTGCAATTTTTATTTCATTTGCCATGGCCATCTTACAAAAATCATAAATGCTTCAATTTTAATCCAAAAATCATGGGGTTTTTTGCATCATCTTCATCATGATCCCTAGTTTTTTACCATTATTTTTCCAGAATTTTTGGATAAGTGGTTTTTAAATGGTGCTAGGGTTTATGACATGTGACCAAATATTGTACACTTTGCCAAAACATTTGTGAAATGATGAGAATGTATCCAATGGCTCCCAAATTTTTTGTGCTTAAACTAGACATACTCATTGTGATTTTGGTGTAGAGTTTGTGAATTTATCATTGCTGGTTTGTGAGATATGAACTTTTGAATTAGGGTGTGACAATTTGTGTCACACCATTGATGTCCAACTTCATGATTTTCATTACCATGCTTCTTGACCTCCAATTGATCTGATTTTTTGCATGAACCTACTCTTGTATGTCTAGTTTACATGGGAATTTTCTTGGATTTATTTGTGGCATTTCCTAATTGTTTGAGATTTTCTCCCCTGTCTAGTCAAATGTTGACTTTGTGTGACACATGTTCCCATTTCATTTGTGAAATTCTCATACTTTATTGGATGGACATGAAAGTTTACATGAGATAACTAGACATCCTCATCTTTGCCATGGTTTTAGTCCCATTCATTTATCATACACCATTTCTGATTTATGATTTTTCTAAGTTGATGCATGTTTGGTTGACTTCATTGAGCATGTTCAAAATTGCTTTGACTTTCTGATTTTCATTGACTGCCTTCCACTTGCCCAAATGAGATGAAATTTGACATGCTTACCATGCTATGTGTTGGGTTTGATCATGATTTATTTGGTGATTTTTGGAAATGTTTGAGATTGGTTTTGATGCAAGTCTTGATGTTGACTTCTATGAGCTTCTGTTTGCTATACCTTGACCCAAATTGTTCATGAAATGATGATGATGATTGATATGAATGTGAACCCAATTGGTTGAGTCTCTTAATTGTTTGAACATGATTTTGGATGCTTGCCCCTTGCTGTTTTGACTTTCTCATTCATTTTTGACCCTAGGCTTGCCCTAGTGGTCCTGTTACTCACTTTTGAGCTTATGTTTTCAGGTTGGCCAGCAAATGACCAATGAGACCAATTCTTTTTGATTGAGCTTGCCTAAATACCATGACTAACTTGTTTGTTTTGTAGGTGGCTTGGCTCACATGCCTTAAGCCTTGTGCCTTGCACATCCATTGGCCTCTAACTAACTGTTGATGCCTGTTTCCTTTTGCTTTGTTTGAAGTTGCATACTAACATCTGCTTGACTGATTTCAGGTACTTTTAGTTGCTCAGTTCCTTGTGAACTTTTTCTTTGCTTTGCTTGTATAAGCAATTTGCATTGAGGTATAATTTCCTAACTTCATGTAGTCTGGAAGACCTGGCCTGTTACTTGGCCAGGCAACTGTCTGAAGTCCTCCTTAAGAGGCGATGTTTGTGGATGTTTAATTTTGTCCTTGCATAGAGTCAAAGTCCTCCTAAGTGAAGAGGCAATTGGCAGAACCCAAGGGATATGCAACCTATCCCCTGCTATTCAGTGTGTCTTCTGTTTTGCTCACACCACTGTGTTGATGCATTGCAGATACAAACCCAAGATCTTGTGCAATTGCACAGTTGAGTCAGTTTTAAATATGTAGAAGGGTTCCCACTTTCTGAACCCACACATTCATGTCTTAAGCTCTCCCAGGCCAGGGATAAGAGCTGTGAAGTCTTATCTTCACTCACCTTTCATCTGCTTCACCTTAGCCCCTCAATGGCAAGGTTAAGAGCACATTCACCCAGTTCCAGAGGTTTGTTTGTTGAGGTTGATATGACCCCTCGACTAAAACCTAACCCTTGTTTGAGCCCCTTGCTTGTGTATAGTGTGTGCTATCTGTGCTTGTAGGATTGTTTGACTTGCTTCCTGTGCAAGTTAGGATTGTTTGACTTGCTTCCTGTGCAAGTTAGGGTTAGTTTAGACTTGCTCCCTGTGCAAGTTAGGTTTTGCTTGGCTTGCTTCCTGTGCAAGTTAAGTGTGTGTGTGGCTTGCTTCCTGTGCAAGTCATGATTAGGATAGGCTGGCTCCCTGTGCCAGTTAGCTAGAAACCTTAACTTAGGGTTGATTTAGCATGACAACATCTAGGCTCGAGTCGTAGTCTCCCTAGTGTTGTGTCTCCCTCTGTTATCTGGTTAGGCTAGTCCTTTATCCCTCCGTAGGGGAACTACATCGCCCTGATCTTCATACCAGATGAAGTATGTAGGCAGGAGATTGAGCTGATCTCTCCGGGCGCCTTTTCTTTTTGTGTGTGTGTGCTTGACAGTTATAGGCTGAGTCCCCGACTCCCTATTAACTTGTTGTGCTGTTGTGTGCTTGGAAGCTGATGTAAGTCCATCGAGTGGCATTTGGATTCCAGTGTGCGTGTGTTTGGTTCGGATGCTGATATAAGTCCAGTGATTGGCATTCGGGCTCCACGTTTGCCTGTGTCTTGTTTGTCTGTGTGCGTGTCAGCCGAGCTACGAATGCTCTGATTCTTCTCTCGTTCGAGAAGATACGTATGCATAGGATGCGATATCCTAGCGAGCATGTGTCGTCTCCCAGTCCGAACTACTTCGACTCTGATGTCTATGCCTGATAGACTAAGTAGGCCCAGGATGCGACATCCTGCCGAGTCAGTCTCTTTTGTTTTCTTGTGTCTCTTTCAGCCAGTGTGTGTGTGAGTTTGAGCAGTGTTTAGCAACCAATATTCTTTCCTTTTGTGCGTGGATCCCGTAGAGTACTACGGATGCGTAGGGGTGCTAATACCTTCCCTTCGCATAACCGACTCCCGAACCCATTCTCTTTGGTCGCGAGACCATGTCTTTTCCCAGGTTTACTTCGAGCGTTTCCTTTCCCTCTTTTGGGATAAATAACGCACGGTGGCGGCTCTGTTGTTTCTTCTTTTCCCGCCGGTTTTTCGCGTGATGCGACAGCTGGCGACTCTGCTGGGGATTATAGAGAAGTTGACCTGTGCTGGTCCGTCTTCCCTAAGCGAGTCTCTCCTAGCGCTCTCTAGGTTAGGGTTTTGGTTGCGGATTGCTGTTGTATTTATTGCATTCATTTGTATATATTTGCATTTACTGTTTGCATTTATTGTTCGCATTAATGTTTGCATTCATATTCATCTGTTCACCTGGCTGGTTGTCTGTTTCTCTCTGTTGGGGTGGGAGTTACATGAGGTAAAAGGCTCAATACCCAGGCCATGAGTGAAATCTAGGATACTTAGGAATAGAGTGATTCATGGGAAGCGGGTGGTATTGCGCCACTTAGCGGAACATTGATATCACGAGCAGTTCAGACCCTGGTGGGATATTATCGTTACATACTTCGGGTGTGTATATGATGATGTTCTGCGAAAGGTTATTTATGCTGCGTTTCTCTCGACCTTACCCTGGCCTAGACGACACCCGTGAGTGGGGAGGGGATGATCATTATTACAGGTACAGTTGGTGACTTGTTGGTGACTTGTTGGTGACTTGTGATCCTGTTGGTGACTATTGGTTCAGAATTTTGGGGTCTCAGATGACTTTGGGTTTCAGATGAATTTGTGGTTCCGAGTTCAAGCCGAAGTTTTGATCCTGTGTTCTGAGAGACACAGCCAACCAGTCGTGTCTGCATCATTTGCATCATAGCATATTTATTTTTCAAAAGAAACGCAATAAAAAAGATACAAAAAAAAAGGGGAAAAAAGGGGAAAAAGAAAAAACTAATCCCTGCATGCATATCATTTCTCAGGTACATTCCAGAGCTTGTTCACTGATAGAGATGGCAACAGTCCCAGAGTTGAAGCGGAAGACTTGTTCCTACAGCTTTCACCGTGAACCTTTGACGTCTTTGATTGAGTTGAGCAACCTTATGACCAGTGGTAACCAGAAGGGGTTTGTTGACCAGTATGGAGATATTTTGACACTGTTGAAGATGGTGGTCGATCCGGTGCCGTTGCAGACTCTTCTACAGTTCTACGACCCAGAGCTTCATTGTTTCACCTTTCAAGATTATCAGTTGGCGCCTACTCTTGAGGAGTACTCCATCCTGCTGAGTGTCCCGGTCCGGTATCAGGTTCCTTTCTTGGATGTGCCCAAGGAGGTTGATTTCAGAGTTGTTGCCAGAGCTCTCCATTTGGGTATCAAGGAAGTCAGTGATAGTTGGAAGTCCAGCGGGGATGTTGTAGGATTGCCTTTGAAGTTTCTGTTGAGGGTAGCTAGGGAAGAAGCAGAGAAGGGAAGTTGGGAAGCCTTTCATGCTCAGTTGGCCGTCATGATCTATGGGATCGTCCTGTTTCCGAGTATGCCAAATTTTGTTGACTATGCTGCAGTCAGTATTTTCATTGGAGGAAATCCAGTTCCTACTCTATTAGCTTACACTTACTATGCTATTCACAGTAGGCATGGTAAGGGTGGGGCTATCAGATGTTGTCTCCCGCTTTTGCTCAGATGGTTCTTGTCTCTCCTGCCAGTCAGTGGACCTTTTGTGGATGCTCAGAGCACGCATAAGTGGACTCAGAGGGTTATGTCTCTTACCTCCTATGATATCAGGTGGCAATCTTACCGGATGGATGTGCGTAATGTCATTATGAGCTGTGGAGGATTCCGTAATGTGCCACTCGTAGGGACTAGGGGTTGCATCAATTACAACCCGGTTCTTTCTCTTCGCCAGTTGGGGTTTGTGATGAAGGGAAGACCACTTGAGGCTGAGGTAGCTGAAAGTGTGTATTTTGAGAAGCAGAGTGACCCGGCTAGATTGGAGCAGATAGGGAAAGCTTGGAGGTCTATTGGTGTGAAGGATGGATCTGTCTTAGGGAAGAAGTTTGCCGTTGCTATGCCCGATTACACTGATTAGGTCAAGGAGAGAGTAGAAACTTTGTTGTTACCCTACGATAGGATGGAGCCGTTGCAGGAGCAACCACCTTTGATCCTTGCTGAGAGTGTGCCTGCGGAGCACTACAAGCAAGCCTTGATGGAGAATCGCTGTTTGAGAGAGAAGGAGCAAGATACCCAAATGGAGCTGTACAAAGCCAAAGCTGATAGGTTGAACTTGGTTCATCAACTCAGGGAAGTGCAAGGAGAGGATGCTAGCAGACTGAGAAGCAAGAAGAGATCCTACGAGGAGGTGGAGAGCATGTTAGATGCAGAACACCGGGAGTGCTTGAGGCTGCAGAGGGTTGAGGCCAGCTACCAGAAGAAGATCAGAGACTTGGAGAAGCAACTCAGAGATAAAGACATCCAGTTGAAGAAGGAAGTAGACTTGAGACAGGCATCAGAGAACCGTCTTGGAGGAGAAGTCTTAGAGCTTAGAAGACAGTTGAAAGAAAAGATTACCCCTCTACCAGAATGTTCAGAATGCACACTGTTGATAGACCAGTGCCATTACCTGAAGACCCTCATTCCAGAAGACCGTCTGTCTTAGTTTGTGTCTTTGTTTGTGTTTTGTTGAGAATCACCTCCGGGCTTGTTGGATGGGATTCATTTGTTTGTACTCCGTCTTTGGATCTTCATTGTTGAGAATCACCTCCAGGCTTGTTGGATGGGATTCATTTCTTTGTACTCTGTTTATGCGAATTTTCTGTTGACTCGGTGGTATTGACCTTTCTACCCTTATGTATGGATAAGGTCGTCAATATTTCCCTGTTGTTCTCATTTTCCTTGTATCTGTTTGTTCTCTTGTTGTTGCAGGTTGCCATCTTGTCAGGATGGGTCAGGCTCTTTGAATGCCTGAGAAATGAGCATATCATGTGCATCATACGCATCATTAGCACCATACTCATATCATTTTGCATAACAGGTGTTCTTGGTCGTGACTTCTCACTCTTGGTTCCTGTTCAGGCAGGATAGCTGATCAACGTCCGCACCGCTACTCAACAAGACTGAATCAACAGAGAGGTATGGATCAGGTTCAAGCTGAGTTGGCTGAGATGAAGGCTAGCATGGCCCAGTTTATGAATATGATGCAAGGGGTTGCGCAAGGTCAAGAAGAGCTTCGAGCCATGGTTCAGAGACAAGAGGCTGCAATTCCACCGGTCAACCATGCTCCGCCAGAGGGAGGTCCAGTCAATGATAATAATGTTGCTGCTGCTGCACCCATCAACAACTATGCTGTAGGTGATGAGTTGGGGGGTATTCGAATCAACGGTCAACCTATTGTTCCAGATGCCGCTAATGCCAGAGCAGTCCGTGCCCCGGCCCGTAATCCTGTTCCGATTGTTTTTCCAAGATAGTCTATCTGGGGCTTCTTTGGACTGGTACATGGAATTGAAGAGAGATTCTATCCGCTGTTGGAGGGATCTGGGTGAGGCCTTTTTGAGGCAATACAAACACAACATGGACATGGCGCCTAGCCGGACTCAGCTGCAGAGTCTATGTCAGAAATCCGGAGAGAGCTTCAAGGAGTACGCCCAGAGGTGGCGTGAACTGGCTGCTAGAGTTCAACCCCCTATGCTGGAGAGGGAGTTGACAGATATGTTTATCGGCACTCTTCAGGGTGTGTTTATGGACCGGATGGGGAGCTGCCCATTCGGTAGTTTTTCTGATGTTGTCATTTGTGGAGAGAGGACTGAGAGCTTGATTAAAACTGGGAAGATCCAAGATGCTGGTTCCTCTTCTTCTAAGAAGCCGTTTGCTGGGGCACCTCGTCGAAGAGAGGGTGAAACTAATGCTGTTCAACACCGCAGAGATCAGAACAGAATTGAATACCGTCAAGCTGCTGCAGTAACCATTCCGGCACCTCAACCTCGTCAACAACAACAACAAAGAGTTCAACAACCGCAACAACAACAACAGCAACGTCCGTATCAGCCCAGACAGAGGATGCCTGATCGACGTTTTGATTCGCTACCCATGTCATACGCCGAACTGCTGCCCGAACTACTCAGGTTGGGGTTGGTTGAGTTGCGTACAATGGCTCCGCCTACAGTATTGCCTCCTGGATACGACGCCAACGTCCGTTGTGACTTTCACTCTGGGGCACCAGGGCATCATACTGAGAAGTGTCGGGCTCTCCAGCACAAGGTCCAAGATTTGATCGATGCCAAGGCGATCAACTTCGCTCCAGTGCCTAACGTCGTAAACAACCCTATGCCTCAGCATGGTGGGCATAGAGTGAACAATATTGAGGGGAAAGAAGCTGAAGATCTGGTTGTTAATGTTGATGATGTTCAGACTTCTCTGCTAGTTGTGAAGGGCCGTCTGCTGAATGGGGGTGTCTACTCGGGCTGTGATAAGGATTGTTTGGGCTGTGCAGAATCAGAGAATGGTTGCGACCAGTTAAGGGCCGATGTCCAGGGTATGATGGATGAGGGTTGTTTGCAATTCAGTAGGGCTGTAAAAGATCGTGGAACAGTGTCAACTATCACCATTTACTTTAAACCGTCTGAGGAACGTGGACAAAGGGTCGTTAGTGCACCTGCAGCAAATGGTACCCCAGTTACCATTCCCGTGCCTGTAACCATCAGTGCTCCAACTACTATCGTTGCGTCTGGAAGAAGGGCTGTTGAGAATAGTAGAGCCGTGCCGTGGAAGTATGATAATGCTCACCGCAGTTACAGAAGGGCTGAAAGTCAGACGAGACCAGTGAATCAAACTCCAGTGACAATTGGTTTACCGAATAGAGTTCCTGCAACTGTTGGTCCGGCAGTGGATAATGTAGGAGGTCCAGGAGGTTTTACCAGAAGTGGTCGTCTGTTCGCACCGCAGCCTTTGAGGGACAATAATGCTGAGGCTCTCGCCAGAGCAAAGGGTAAGCAAGCTGTGGTTGAGGAAGAGCCTGTCCAGAAGGAAGCGCCCGAGGGGACATTTGAGAAGGACGTGGAGGAATTTATGAAGATAATCAAGAAGAGTGACTACAAGATTGTAGATCAGTTGAACCAAACTCCGTCCAAGATTTCTATACTTTCACTATTGATGTGCTCTGAGGCACACCGTAATGCCTTGCTGAAGATGTTGAATCTGGCTTACGTGCCTCAGGAGATTTCTGTCAATCAACTGGAGGGTGTGATGGCCAATGTGAGCACCAGGCATGGTGTAGGTTTCACCAACTTGGACTTACCGCCTGAAGGGCGGAATCATAACAAAGCCTTGCACATCACCATGGAGTGCAAGGGGGCAGTGTTGTCTCACGTATTGGTAGACACCGGGTCGTCGCTGAATGTGTTGCCTAAGCAGATTCTGAAGAAGATTGATGTGGAAGGGTTTGTGCTTACTCCCAGTGACCTGATCGTTCGTGCTTTCGACGGATCCAAACGTTCTGTGTGTGGGGAAGTTACCTTGCCTGTGAAGATAGGTCCTGAGGTATTCGATATCATCTTCTATGTTATGGACATCCAGCCCGCCTATAGTTGTTTATTGGGGCGTCCATGGATTCATGCAGCAGGGGCAGTCTCGTCGACTCTCCTTCAAAAACTCAAGTATGTCTGGAACGGTCAGATTGTGACTGTGTGCGGTGAAGAAGAGATTCTGGTGAGTCATCTATCCTCGTTCAAATATGTTCTGGTAGATAACACCGCTCAACACAAAGTATTCTCATTCATGGATGGATTCTCGGGTTATAATCAGATTAAGATGGCACCTGAGGACATGGAGAAAACTACGTTTGTGACGCAATGGGGCACTTTCTGTTACAAAGTAATGCCATTCGGTCTAAAGAACGCCGGGGCAACGTACCAGCGTGCTATGGTGGTTTTGTTCCATGATATGATTCATCATGAGATAGAAGTATATGTGGATGACATGATAGCTAGGTCTCATACTGAAGAAGAACATCTCGATCATTTATACAAACTGTTCGAGAGGTTGAAGAAGTACAAGTTGAGATTGAATCCGAACAAATGCACTTTTGGAGTAAGATCCGGTAAACTCTTGGGCTTTATTGTCAGTAGTAAAGGAATTGAGGTTGACCCGGCTAAAGTGAGAGCTATTCAAGAAATGCCAGTTCCCCGCACGGAGAAAGAAGTCAGAGGTTTCTTGGGACGCTTGAACTACATTGCTCGATTTATCTCCCACTTGACCGCTACCTGCAAACCCATCTTCAAATTACTGAGGAAAAGTCAAGAGATGACATGGAATGACGAATGCCAAGAAGCTTTTGACAAAATCAAGAACTACCTCCAGGAACCTCCGATTCTGATACCACCAGTTGAAGGAAGACCTCTAATCATGTATTTGACCGTGTTAGAAAATTCAATGGGGTGCGTATTGGGGCAACATGACGAGTCTGGTCGAAAAGAGCATGCCATATACTACCTTAGCAAAAAGTTTACCGACTGTGAAACAAGATACTCACTGCTCGAGAGAACTTGCTGTGCTTTGGCCTGGGCTGCTCGCCGACTAAGACAGTATATGTTGAATCATACCACTTTGTTGATTTCTAGGATGGATCCCATCAAATACATGTTCGAGAAGCCTGCCCTTTCTGGAAGAATAGCAAGGTGGCAGATGATCTTGACAGAGTACGACATCCAGTATACTACCCAGAAAGCAATCAAAGGAAGCGTGCTAGCTGATCATTTGGCTTATCAAGCGGTGGACGATTATCAATCTATGAATTTCGAGTTTCCAGACGAGGATGTCATGCTTGTCACTGATTGCGAAAAACCTAGACCGGATGAAGGACCCGAATGGGGATCCCGATGGACTATGGTCTTTGATGGGTCTTCTAATGCACTGGGCCATGGTGTTGGGGTTGTAATCATTTCTCCCGGAGGTTACCATACACCTTTCACAGCTAGACTATGCTTTCATTGTACCAATAATATGGCTGAGTATGAAGCATGTATTTTGGGACTCAAAGCTGCTATAGATCGGCGAATCAAGTTTTTGAACGTGTACGGAGATTCAGCCTTGGTAATCAGTCAGATCAAAGGGGAATGGGACACCAAACATCCGAATCTCATCCCTTATCGAGAGCAGGTGATGACATTGATCCCATACTTTGAGGAGATTACATTTGAACATATTCCACGAGAGGAGAATCAGTTGGCAGACGCATTAGCTACCATGTCATCTATGTTCAGAGTCAGATGGGGCAGCGAAGCTCCCATGATTACCATTGGACGATTAGATGAACCAGCACACTGTTATGAACTTGACACTGAGGAGGTACAGGAGAAACCTTGGTTCCACGACGTAAGAAGATATTTAGAAGCTCAGGAATACCCTGAAGGGGCATCCATCAAGGACAGAAAATTCCTGAGGAAGTTCTCCGCTAAATTCTTTCTGAGTAATGGAGTGTTATACAAACGTAATCATGATTCGACTCTGCTTCGCTGTGTGGATAGAAAGGAAGCAGAAAGAATTATGGGAGACATGCATGACGGTATTTTTGGGACTCATTCTAATGGACATACAATGGCCAAGAAGATTCTGAGATCAGGGTATTATTGGTCTACCATGGAAGCTGATTGCCACCATCACTCCAGAACCTGCCACAAGTGTCAGATCTATGCGGATAAAGTACATGTGCCTCCTGCTCCATTGAACGTGTTGACAGCTCCTTGGCCCTTTGCAATGTGGGGCATCGATATGATCGGAGAGATTAAACCTACGGCTTCTAATGGACATCGCTTCATTCTCGTCGCTATTGATTACTTCACAAAGTGGGTAGAGGCCGCCTCATTCGCTTCTGTCACCAAGAATGTGGTGGCACGGTTCATCAAGAATAGTCTTATTTGTCGGTATGGCATCCCTGAAAGAATTATCACTGACAATGGTACTAATTTGAATAACAAGATGGTTACTGAACTCTGCACGCAGTTCAAAATTAAACACCATAACTCCTCTCCGTACCGGCCAAAGATGAATGGCGCCGTGGAGGCTACTAATAAGAACATCAAGAAGATCATACAAAAGATGACAGTAACATACAAAGACTGGCATGAAATGTTACCATTTGCTCTCCATGGTTATCGCACTTCAGTACGCACTTCGACAGGGGCAACTCCTTTCTCTTTAGTCTACGGAGCGGAAGCTGTTTTACCAGTGGAAGTCCAGATTCCCTCTCTAAGAATCATGAAAGAGGCGGGCTTAGATGAAGATGAATGGATTCAGACTCGACTCGATCAAATAAACTTGATTGATGAGAAGAGACTTGCGGCTGTTTGTCACGGGCAGATATATCAGAAGCGCATGACCCAAGCATTTAACAAAAGGGTCAAGAGACAGGTGTATCAGGTAGGCGACTTGGTGATCAAGCGTATCACTCTACCACAAGGTGATCCCAGGGGCAAATGGACTCCCACATACGAAGGGCCATTTGTGGTTAAGAAGGTATTCTCCGGTGGAGCCATGATACTCGCTACAATGGATGGCGAAGACTTCCCGCATCCTGTGAACACGGACATAGTTAAAAAATACTACGCATAACAGAGACCCGCTAGGTCGATGTACCTAGGCAAAAGTAAGGGCATCTCGGCGAACCAAAAGGGTTCGGGCAAAAATTAGGGATAAATATGTAAAGACGTATACCCGGCAAGTCGAAAACCTGAAAAGGCGGCTTGGGCAAAAAGGGGTATCCCGGTGGACTGAAAACCTGAAAGGGCGGTCCAGGCAAAAGTTAGGGATGTAAAGCGTATGACCATGTCCCGTTCTCTGCCAGCTTCAACCAAGTTCCAAGGACTGAACAAGCCAATCAATTCTATCCGACAGCAAGGGATGAGATGCTTGAAGACATAATGACAGTAGTGGAATTAAAATCAATAGGACTTTTTCTGCATAGCTTTCTCTTTGTTTTCCTGACAATTTCCTCTTACTAGGATTTCTATCTCCTTGTACACAAATTGCCTGTTTATAGGCCCTCTTTCAAAATCAATACAGTTTTATTTCCAAAAGATGATTTCATTTTTCTGTTTTGTTTGCGTAAACGTCCATTGATTTAATTTGAATTGACTTATGCACTTGAATATGATCGATGTTTACCAGAAATGCATGCCTAAAATAGCAATAGCAATTACTACACGACTTCAGGATCGAGGAGAAGGTCTAACCACGCTTTCCAATGAGTCCGTTGCTAATTCGATTCCCCGGCAACGCCAATTATTCCCCAGAAGAGGCCGGCACCACCATACCGAAAGGTCATCTCTTCCATCCCCAGCCAGGCTCTGTTGAGTGTTTCCATCGTCAGACAGAAATCAGGTATCCCCCCAGCCGAGACAGGGTCATCAATACCAATGTCTCCGACCAGCAGACTGAGATCTATCTCCCCAGTAGTGTCCCCTGGAAGAATGTTTCAGACGTCTAATGCATTCATTACATCATTTCATACTACATACCTGCATACAACGCTCACATTTACTTCATTCCGCATCATACACTTTACATCATTTCATAACATATACATGCATACACATGCATACCAGGTTCGCAAGCATAAAACATCTCATGCATCATGACATTGCATGGAACTAACTTCATTTTTCAGGTTAATTATCCTCCTGATACAGTCAAAATAAAGATCCATTCAGAGGGACATCCTTATCAATTACAAATACGGCTTTCAGATATGCTCCATGTCAACATTCATTCATTCTGACATCCTCCTATTGGTGGCATCTCTAAACCCACCTCAGATATTCGCTGCAAATACAACAAATACTATCAGATATAGCCTAGCATACGGTTCATTCTGATTCAGCCTGACACATGACTCCTTCAACTCAGATACGATCTAGCGTACGATCCATTCTGACCTTCAATAACTCAAATATAGTCTAATGTACGACCAAGTTAGACCTTCAAGTCAGATTCTGCAAATATAGTCTAATGTACGACCAAGTTAGACCTTCAAGTCAGATTCTGCAAATATGGTTTAATGTACGACCAAGTTAAACCTTCATCTTCTCAGATGCTACCTTCGGACAGGTACATTTCTGAATGGTAGTCTAGTATACGGCTACTCCCTTACTCAGATGCTACCTTCGGACAGGTACATTTCTGAATGGTAGTCTAGTATACGGCTACTCCCTTCCTCAGATGCTACCTTCGGACAGGTACATTTCTGAATGGTAGTCTAGTATACGGCTACTCCCTTCCTCAGATGCTACCTTCGGACAGGTACATTTCTGAATGATAGTCTAGTATACGGCCACTCCCTTACTCAGATGCTACCTTCGGACAGGTACATTTCTGAATGGTAGTCTAGTATACGGCTACTCCCTTCCTCAGATGCTACCTTCGGACAGGTACATTTCTGAATGGTAGTCTAGTATACGGCTACTCCCTTCCTCAGATGCTACCTTCGGACAGGTACATTTCTGAATGGTAGTCTAGTATACGGCTACTCCCTTCCTCAGATGCTACCTTCGGACAGGTACATTTCTGAATGGTAGTCTAGTATACGGCTACTCCCTTCCTCAGATGCTACCTTCGGACAGGTACATTTCTGAATGGTAGTCTAGTATACGGCTACTCCCTTCCTCAGATGCTACCTTCGGACAGGTACATTTCTGAATGGTAGTCTAGTATACGGCTACTCCCTTTCTCAGATGCTACCTTCGGACAGGTACATTTCTGAATGGTAGTCTAGTATACGGCTACTCCCTTCCTCAGATGCTACCTTCGGACAGGTACATTTCTGAATGGTAGTCTAGTATACGGCTACTCCCTTGCTCAGATGCTACCTTCGGACAGGTACATTTCTGAATGGTAGTCTAATATACGGCTACTCCCTTACTCAGATGCTACCTTCGGACAGGTACATTTCTGAATGGTGGTCTGGTACACGACTACTCCTTTTTCAGCAGATTCAGCCTAACGGACGGCTCATTCTGCAACTCAGATGCGATCTAGCGTACGATCCATTCTGATCTTTCATCTCCAGCAAAGTCATCCGCCTAATGAACAACTCACTCTGGTATTCAGACACGGTCTAACGTATGATCCATCCTGATCCCTTATCCCCGGCAGTATATATCACACGCTGATTCTCCAGCGAAGTCAACAACATGATGGATGTTTCACCGTACGGCCTAGCATATGACCCGGTGTGACATCCATATCTTCAGACATCGTCTAAAATATGACACAGTCGGAAGCTCGTCATCAAACTTCCTGGATGGCATCTCTAAGCCCATCTCCATCAAGACTCATGGACAAGCGCAAATTTTGGGGGCATTCTAGTGTTCAATAATCTTTCACCTCCAGATCACGAACGGCACATACCATTCTACTCTCTCGGTTCAAGAATATTGAACAGGGGCAGCTGTCATACCCCAAAATTTGCCCATTGATATTACAAAGCATTTTCCAAGACCCTCCGACTTGTTCTGCAAGGCACTGACATCAAATGGATAAAAGCCCAGCTCACAACAGGCCCAATCCAAAGGCGGCCCAAAACAGCTTGCTCGCTAGGCGAGCAGCTCCTTCGCCTAGCGAACATTTCATCATGCCACTCGCCCAGCGAAGCATTGGATCCAGAGAAAAGCCCATACCTAGCTTGCTCGCTAGGCGAGCAATTCCTTCGCCTAGCGAAGCTTGCGAGAATTTGAAGTGTTGGACCTCATTTTAAGCCCATTAGGTCACCACTACCACTACTATAAATACCAGCTCCTCTGCCACGAAAAAGGACACTCACTCACACAGAGACACTCACACAGAGACCCAAAGGAAACCCTAGCACCGAAACCCTGCTGATCCAAAGAGTTCAGAAGGCGGAAACCCTGAAGGCCGCTCACCCGCTCCGAAGCTACCGCCGCCCAACTCAATCCGGCTCGCCAATTCAAGGTTGCAATCCGATTGCAAACAGGTTTGCATCACTATTATCGCTTTGTTGTCTTAATTTGCATGTGGTACCGCTTTGTGTTCTTAATTTGCGTGTGATATCGCTTTATATTCTTATTTTGCATATGGTACCGCTTTAGTTTCTTAATTTGCATGTGATATCGCTTTGTACTCTCATTTGGCATATGGTACCGCTTCATGTTCTTAATTTGTGGATGATATTATAGTTGAATTCATAAACATCTTTGAAGTTTTGCATGTGAATTTAAGTGTGCCTGAATATTGTGAATGCTGAACCATATAATTATGTGTTGGATGCCATAAGCCATGCTGCAGGTTGAGGTCATACTGTTCTCAAAATTCAAACCCGTGGCCTCTCGCTAGCTCATCGCTAGGCGAGCCCGCAGCGAGCCTTCGCTGAGCCTTCGCTAGGCGAAGCAGAGGCGAACGGGACAGGGGCTGCTTTGTCTCTTTGTTGCCCATTTTATGTTTACCTAATCATGATTCTGCATTATTTGGCTTAAATTCCTGACTGTTATATTTATTTTATGGTGCAATTTCCAATTGTATTTTATCTCAATGCTTTAATCCGTGTGTTGCATGGTGTAAAGGGCTAGCATACTTCCAAAGAAATAGCCGGCTAGGCATGCCGCTTTAGGTGTGGACGTTCTTGAAGAGATGGTTTTTGGGGATGACCTAAGTTTAATGTGGAGATTCATCTTGAATCACCAAGCTTGATTTTTAATGTATTGATTTCATTGATTTACTGTGGACATAATTACCTAACTGATCACGGCCATTTAATTAATTGTTAAAATCCGGACTTTAAATAAATAATATCGGACCTCTCTTTATTACCCCGCGATTGCGTAATACGGTCATGTCCCGCGAATGTGGGGATATCCTTAGCAAAGACCCTTCGGTAAAATCATCATAGTCCCTCGGATGTTGCCTTCGGAAATACGATTTCGTCCCTCGATGACCCTTCGGTATAGCCTACGGTTAAATGATGATAGTCCCTTCGAATGCTAAGGTATCCTCACAACTGTTGCCTTCAATGACCAGCCGATGACCCTACGATGACCCTTCTACATCCAAAGGATAAAACTACTTACTTCTCAATAGTAAGGACAGTTTTACCCTCATAAGGATAGGAAATGCCCGGAAAGACCTCGGACAGGTATACCCTTAATTGCTCATTCATAACCTAAAGAAATACTTTTCACACCTCACACATTTCAAACACCCTTTTTTTAGAAAATCACCACTTGACATACATCCGTACTAGGATCATTGCCGAGTTATATTTTTCTAAACTACTTCCAAAACTAAGCGAGGTAACCACTTTGTATACATTCATGCAAGAATTATTACAAAGTTAAATTCTCCTTTTCAAAGCATCTTTCACACATCTCACAAACACTTTTTTAGGAAAACATAAATGATTGAGCAATTAAGAGCCCATGGATAACCATGGATACAAAGGGTGCTAACCCCTTCCCTTTGTATAAAGTACCTCCCGAACCTAAGAATTTAAAACTAAGGTCTTTCCTGTTCTTTTCCACCTTTCCTTATAGGATAAAAGAAAAGTCGGTGGCGACTCTTGCTAACCGCGACATTGCGATTACAAATCCAAAAAAAGTCCAGTTCACCGTATGACAAATACCGAGGATAGACAATCCATATCTGGCTAGGTGTTTATACTAGGTGGTGTATCAGTTGCTTGGAGTTCGAGAAAAGAACCAGTAGTAACATTGTCGTCGCGTGAAGCGGAATATATAACTACTTCTCTCCGTGCATGATAAGCAACATGAATGGTGAATTTGATCGAAGAAATTACATGGAAGAATCATGGAGCGATTACCATGAAGATTGATAACATGTCTGCTATCAATCTGGAAAAGAACATGATAATGCATGGACGAAGCAAGCACATCGAAATGAGGTTCCACTATCTTCGGGAGCAAGTAGCAGAAGCAAAATTGAACTTGGAACACTGCAAAACTGAGAATCAGATTGCAAACATCATGCCGAAAGGAGTGCAGGTCAACATGTTTAAGAAGTTAAGATCTATGATGAATGTAGATAGATTAAACAGAATGACTTAGATGGTGTGTTGAGTTGTAATTTCTTGTGTCGAAGCAGGTTGCTCGACAGAAGCAAGAAAGTGTCGAACTGTGTAAATGTCTAAATGTCGAAGTAGTGTACTTTGACAAGAGTTTCAACTTAGGTCTAATTTTATAGTGTTAGCAGAATTAAGTATTTTGGACTTTGCTTTAGGAGCAAGCAAACCCAAATTTATAAATAGGGAGTAACCCCTATTATTTATTGTAACACATTAGAGAACGTGCAACTGCAAAGAATAAAATTTTCAGTTTGAGAGCAGAGAGAAACTCTGCAAAAATTTCTTTTTCTTCTTCCTTACTCGAAAACCCAAATTTTCTTTTCTTCCCCAATTCAATTTTGCTTCTTTTCATTATCAATTGTGCAGCGAAATTTTGCAACTAAAGTGTGGTTGATTCACTCGAGTGAAGAGTGAAGAATAAGAGGAGTTATCAATAAGAAATATTGATTCTTGTTCATCAAGATTTGGTTCAGAATTCATCAAGTTTTGGTAAAATTGAAATTGGCGAATTTCCAACATAATAGAATCTACAATTGCATCCTAGGTAGATCCTTCGCAACAACACTGGACGTGGTAGCCTCTCCGATCCTCCTAAAGATGAAGTATCATAATGTCCATGACAAACCGATAACAATATGTGTTGATCTCACAGAGGTTGGATGATACACAAAGTCTTGCATCGTGATAAAAACAAGAAAGATCAAGAAAACAAAATGGAGATTAATACGGCCTCCCTCGTCAAACAATTAGGAAAAATGATGACCAAAAGCACTAAAAAATTAGCACTAAATTCTAAAAGTTCTCTATTTTATTAAATTCTAAAAAACAGAATCAATTTAAAAATAACCAAACATATCAAAATTAATTTTACACCTCTAAAATCATTTCTAACTATTTCAACTCTAAAATCATACACACACAAATATATGTAGGGTTCATGTGGCATAGTAGTTAGTATTTGTGTGAGCTACTTCACCTCTAAATCCTAAGCTATGCGCTAATATAGACACAAAGCTAGCGTCCAAATAAAGGCAACACAAAATTAGATTTAACTACTAATGGATACTAGTGGACACTATTTATTTAGTGCTGGCTAATTATAATGAAAATTAGCTTCCATTATAGCGTGAGCTAGGTAATAATACCAATTAGTAGCGTTGAACATAAGCTAATGCTTAATGTAGACCCCAAATCTTATGTTAGCCTCACACTAGATAATTTGTCTTTTTTTAGCATCCAGTTTTGGCATAGTTAATATATGAATTAATTAAGAAGCAATATTTTCAACTCATAAACTTAACCATTAAAATGATTCACTACAGAATATATTTTACCGTACCTCCTAGCAAATTACATTCACGCCCTAATATGACAATAACTGAGAGGATATGATCTAATTGCTGTGCATTGTCCACCATGGCAAGCAATATTGGAATCAAATCACAATGATAGAATTGTACATATACCACACATTTTTTCGGAGAAGCCATAATGTTGCTTGCTGCTTTGTTTGTCATCACCTAGTTAACGACAATGACTCAACAGTGAGTGACATTGTATATAATCCACGTCTTTTGCGGTAATTAACAACCTTTTTCGAAAACAATAGTTTGCAAACTGTTTTATATCTGTTACTTTTTTTACTCAAGTACGTTGTACTTCTTTTTCTGAAAGAATCCAGTATATATGTGACTTATGTAAAAAGAAAACAAAATATAATATTCTTTTTATTTAAATGAAAATGTTTCGGTCGATTTCAAGTTTGCTGATTAACGTGGTTACAAGTTATAGGACAAAGTGATATGAAATTGCCCCTCCTTCTAATGTTAGTATTTTAATTGACTTTAAGTCTATTGAACAATGTTGTTATGAGATATTGTCTATTTTTTATTTGATTTTGAGAAACAGA
Organism: Lathyrus oleraceus; assembly: GCF_024323335.1. Lineage (NCBI taxonomy): Eukaryota > Viridiplantae > Streptophyta > Magnoliopsida > Fabales > Fabaceae > Lathyrus > Lathyrus oleraceus. The sequence goes on along the minus strand of NC_066582.1, from coordinate 487,222,499 downwards.
CAAAACTTTGTCCTTTGAAAAATATGTCTCAATAGGCTGAGCTGTGTGTTGTATATAAATTACTCTTAGTCTCTATTTCCAAATAACGTAAGATTTTAAGGTTATGTTTGGACAGACGACTATAATGGAACGAGATGGAATAAAATATGATGAAATCGGGTGGAACAAAGTGGAATAGAATACATATTTCATTCTATTGTTTGTATATTTTTTTATAATTTGATGGAATTGAAGATAATAAATTAATTCATTCCATTGCATACAATTCAAATTGGATGAAATGAGAATTGAAGAATTGAATGGAATAAGATGAAATGGATTCTATCATGTTCTATTATGCTTCGTCCATTATTTGCAAATTCAACCACTAGAATATAATTATATATAACTCCCATTCCATCACATTCCACCATTCCAAACATACTATAAAAGTGTACCAGATATAAAATATATAATAAAAATTATTCATTAGTATAAGAAGTACTCAAAGCTAAAACCAAGAGAGAAAAAACAAAATTTGTTTAAAAAATAAAGAATCAGAAAACCAAAACAACAAAGTTTCCTACTAGGAAAAACTCTAAACAAAACTTAGTATTTAAATGCCTTAATGGATCACCCTATCCGCGTCAGCGCTGTGTCTGCTGGGTCGAGTTGGTCTCCCAACTTAAGGTCGTGCTTAACTTGATATAGATGGAACTTCCTCTTGTCTTTTTATGAAGGGCCCCTCATGGCTCGTTTAATTTTGCTCAGAGCCCTCCCACTTCTTAGGGAGTACTTTCTAGGGTATTAGTGAAACTCTAGTTTGTAGGTTCGATCTTACTGGGCCTGATTGGTACCATGTTTAATAGCTATATCACTACATGGTCCCTCAAACATGAGGTGTATAAGGGTGAAGTTCTTTGAATGAAAAACCATGACATTACATAGTATGCCACACACGAGGAGTGTAAGGGTGAGGTACTTTGAGTGGAAGACCATCACAATATATATGTTTAATCTAGAAACCACTTTTATGATGATAATTTTATCTTATCCATAAATTCTTCTTCAATCACCGTCCTTCAAAAAAAATTAATTCATTTTGGAACATTTAAATGGATCGCGTAACTATATGTCAAGCCAAAGTCCAAACCTAACTTAACCTTAGCCCCTCCCCAACGATATATAAAATTTGCAAACAGGTATTTGAAATCCTAAGGTATCTCAGTCTCCCACACAAATCACCTAAAATTACTATATCACACTAGAAGGAAGAACTCACAACTCAGTAACAAATAACAAGCGAACCCACCAAAAAAGACATAAGATATCACTAGAGATAACAATTACCCTTCGTCTAGAAAAAATTATGATTGGGAACCATATCTTGTCTTGAATGGCAACAAAAGATAATCACCTTATAAGGGACCTAACACCGTCTTATGAATTATCTCATATAAACATGAAAGCTTATGAGTAATCCAAACTAACCATGTAAACCCATAATTCAGTCATGCTTCCAAAACCAATAATTTTAAGCCACTAGGAGAGTGATCTCTTTGACAGTCTCAAGCATGTTGTCCACCAATTATTACTCCCAAAAGAAGAAATGTTTCCTCTACCTAAGGTCATACACCCAGAGATCTTCAACCTAGTGACCTATGATACTAATAAGTGTAAAAAATATGGCATTTGATCATATAAAATATTGACACTTATTGACTTGGTTTACCATTTTCTACCGACAAATCCCTAAGTTATGAATAGAATTGGATATGGAAAGGATAGTTTGAATATAATGTTGTTGCTTTTGAATTCTATGTTATTGTGCAGAAATTTCATGCTTATACCAAGATTGGAACACAAAGCAAGAGAGAAAAGAATCAGCAAGCTCACCAGGCGAGACTCAGATGACAACTCGCCCAACGAGGCCCAGGCGAGGAGAAATAGAAACTTTCAAGAATAAAAAATTCTCATTCTTGCCAGGCGAGCTCAAAGCGAGCCAATTCTCCCAGCGAAGCTCTAGTGAGCACCAAGCGACACAAGTCAGAATCATTCTAGAAAGAAAAAACTTCATTCTCGCCTGTCGAGGCTGCAGCGAGGAAGCTCGCCAGGAGAGATCAGCAGGGCAAAAACACTATATATAGGATTAGAACATTAAGAAAATGGTTGAATTTTGTGGAACTTGAGAGAATACATTACCATAGAGAGATATACAGATAAAATAGTGGAACTTGAAGAATACGAGCTGGATACGCATCAATCGTTGGGAAATCATTGTTGATGCTCATCCATCTTTATTTCTTCTATTTTGTAATCAAGCTACCATGAGAATGAGTAGCTAAATCTTCTTTCTTGTTGGAATTGCATGTAATCCATCAATATTGTATGTACGTTTATTAATTACATCATTATATAATCTAGTTATTTATCAAACTGTCATTGTTATCTTTGTTTTACCGTTTAACTTCATTAGATTAGAATTGTTATTGAGAAATACAGTTCGAATCCTGATTTAAGATAACAATATGTTAAACTCTAAATGTTAGACATATATTTTGGGTTAAGCATTCACACCGAGTATCAAATCTTAGTGCTACTAGATTGTTTAATAGATTGAGAAATCGTTGATTAAATAATCCGGCAGAAATCTTAACAGAAGTTTAGACATAAACACTGTTGTGAGTGATACGTGAGAATAGTGAGAGATATCTAGGTTATGTATAAGTGATTAGTAAACTACATACATATTCAGTGGATGAAACTTAATTCCAACTAGTTGTCATATCTCCGAAACTTCATTTATCAATTATCGTTTTTAACATTACGTATTTTTTACAAGCAAACAACTTAACAATTCTTCACTTAAATTGTATTAACGGTTGAATGACATTAATATTGCACCAGTCCATGTGGATACGATAAACAAATGCTTACTTTTACTTACTAAACATCAGATAACCATCAATACCTATTTGATATGAAACCTGAAACAACCTTTGAAAAAGGATTCTTAGAGGTATCTCCCTCGTCTATGGGTTGTTCTAAAAAGAAGTTTATAAAATGTTATAAAACACCTTACCCATCCCCCGTGAGAAACAAATTAATAATTCTCACCCAAACCATGCAACGAAATTCCTTTTCACCATGAAAAAGGATAGAAAAACCTTCGAGTGACCCACTAAATGATACGAACCATATGTGACCTATATCTAATTCTAAGAGTTCTCTCCATGTGGACGAACTCCTAAAAATATTCTCCAATGCCACTTATTTAACATGGAAATATTGGCAAGTCTAAGATGCTTAACCCTAAGATCTCTTGTAATTTTAGGCTTACAAACCTCTCACCACTAAAATTATAACAATTTACACGCTCTACTAGTATCACCTAAAAAAAAGTGTCTTTATAGATGGATAATATGGTTCCTTATTTTTGAAAGTGCCTTTATAGATGGACAATATGGTTCCTTATTTTTAAAGGTACCTTCATGAAATAAGGCTAGAATATATGAATATTATTTAGTACATGTATGATATGAACCATCTTACCACTAAGACTAATAATATACATGTTGGTGTACGAACCAAACCTAATGGAAATGAGGCATATCAAGACCTCCTAAATTTACTCCCTTTGAGGTATGGCCTTAATAGAAAGATCTTGATATTTGAGGGGAAAATACCTAATTTTACAATTTATGGAATACTTTTCCAACCCTAAGAAAAGAGCACTCATATTTACATCCAAACTCCAAAGATTATTCATCACTTCTCTATTAAGGAAAAGAGTAACATATGTGTACTGTGTTGAAGAATAATTTAATATTTTAGTATTTCGCCTACGTATCATTATTATTTGTGTATATAAGTAGTAGTATACTTAGCCATTAAGTAATGTAATAGTTGTAAGAGAAGTTCGTGTAGGTGCGTAGGTGTGTGTGTGTGCAATCATTTAATGTAACCGTTTTAGCAGAATAGTAAAAGTTTGTTATTCTCTATTCTCTATTTTCTTCCATCTTCACCCATTTTATCTTGTGCACCAACAATTGATATCTAGAGCTCCGGTTTAGATCCACAGGGAAACACATGGAAACATGAGTGAACGGTGAGACATTGCGTGATTGATTTCGTTTCTTGAGTTCGTGTTGAAATTTTGATTAAATTGGTACAAAATAACATTTCTTGATTCCGCGGGATTGGGAAACACTAGTGTTTGGTGAGATCTGAGTCTATTGCACAAGGTTGAAGATGAACGGAAACGGTAAACTGAGTACCAAGCTTCCAGTGTTCGATGGTAAGAACTAAAATCAGATTATTCAGATGCGTGTGTTGTTTGGCGCTCAAGACGTTCTTGATCTCGTCAACGACGGTTACGTACATCTTTCTCTTCCTGAAAATGCAACTGATACATAGAGAAATACTCAGCATGATTTGAGGAAGAAGGATCATAAGGCATTGTTCTACATCCATCAGTGTGTGGATGTGAACGTGTTTAAGAAATATGATAATCTCAGCATGAAGAATAATGAGAAGGTACTTGACTATATCTCAAGAGTAATTCTGATCACAAATGAGATGAAATCGTGTGGATACACTCTCTCTGAAGAAAGTATCATTGAGAAGGTACTTATATCTCTTATTCCTTAATTTGATTACAACATTGTAGCAATTGAACATTCTAAGGATCTTAGCACCATGAGGATATAAGAGTTGTAAAGCAGTCTATAGGCACAAGAGTTGCATCTGACTAAGAAAAACTTTGAAATGGAGGTAGAGCAACAAGCTCTGAAAGCAGCTCCTGGTAAGAAATATTAGAAGCAGTCATGATCAGAAGCCAGGAAGAGATCTGATGGTGTTTAGAAGTCAGAAACATCAAGTTCTGGAAGGAAAAAAAGTGCTCAGAAGGGGAAGGAAAAGTATGACAAGAAGAAATTTCAGTGCTACTGTTGTAATTAGTTTGGCCACTTCGCTGCTGATTGTTGGCCAAACAAGGAAAGGAAGTCAAAAGAAGCAAATGTAACTAAAAGAGATTCTGATGATGAATTTGTGCTATTGACGGCTTCTGAATTTGATGATGCATATTTGGCATACTGGTGGTATATGGACATTGACTGCTCAAATCATTTTACTGGAAATAAGAAATGGTTGGCTGGCTTTAACTCTGCTAAGAGGCAACCCCATGCAGATTCTGAGACGAATATGCCATTTGTCCCGTCACACCTACCTCGTGTCAGTCATTTTAATAAAGGTGATAATATTTGTGAGGAGCACCCCCTAGCTAAATATTTCTATTACGTTTGTGAGGGGCGCCCCATAGATATATTTTCTACACACTGTCTCATCACCTGAGCGCTTGTCAACCGTTTTAATAAAGCAATTGTAATTTGTGAGGGGCTGCCCCTAGCTAATTATGACTGTTTAATTGGTGTGGGGAGCCCCCTCACAAAATATTTCCATATATTTGCACCACACTTTCCATTTTCACATTCAACCATCTCTTTCTCTTTCTTTGATTTTTCATTTTCCCACAAATTCACTCCATTAATCTCACTCTTTCACCTCCAAACTCAGATTTTTCATAAAAAATATTCAACAAACTTGTCTTTTGAAAGATAATTCTATAACTTTTTTATTTGTTTTTTTCTTCTTCTGATTTTCGGAATATATGAAACCCCTAATTTTAACTTATTTTGTTCATTTTCTATTTTTTTTCTTTCTATACAGGTTTAAACTTTTGCAAGGAGAGTAAAATTAAAGGTTTAGAATTATTTAATTTTTCATCTAACGGACATATTTCTTCTCTATTATTTTAAAATTTGAATATTTATTGTTATTTATTAAATATTAGTTGCTATTTGTTGAATATTAGTTGATATTTGATAGAAATAATATATTATTTAGGATTATTTTTGGAATAATAATATATATTATGTATTATGGTAATATTATTTTTGAAATAATATATTTTTTATGTATTTTTTAATATACTTCTTTTTATATATTTGTTTAGTGCTATTTAGTATTAAATATCATACTATTTATTATATATATATATTATATATATATATATATTATATATATATATATATAATATATATATTATATATATATATTATATATATATATATATATATATTATATATATATATATATATATATATATATATATATATATATATATATATATAATATTATATATATATATATATATATATATATATTTGTTTATACTGTTTCTATAACCTACTATTTTTATATAACATAACACTTAGTATAATTTATTAATTCATAATATATTATATATTATATATTATTTATTAGTTACTATTATTTTAGAAATAAAATATTATTTATGTATTGTATAACATATTGCTTTTATATATTATTTTTATTATAATATTAAATATTTTATTATTTAATATATAATATTATTTTCGAAATAATACCTTTTAAAATATTATAAATAATATTTTAAAAATAAAAAATAACAATATAAAAAATAGTATATATTTATTATTATTTAGTAATGTTTTGGTATTATTTTAGTAAACATAACACTTATATTTTTTTTAGAAATATTAAGTATTATTTGATAAATAATATTATAAGAAAATAATGTTTTATTTTAATATTATATACTATTTTTATTTATTAATTTTGAAATGATATTTAAAAAGTACTATAAATTATATTTTAAAAAGAAATAACAAATAATATAAACAATAGTATATATTTATTATTATTTAATAATATATTTTAGTAAACATAATTAACACTTATCAATTATTTTAGAAATATTAAGTATTATGTGTTATATATTTAGTATTATTTAGTATTGTGTTATATAAATTATTTAGTAATATATTTAAAGTGTATACTTAAAAGTATATATTTAATGAAATGTATAATTAATAGATATTTATAAGTGTATAATTTAATGTATAATATATGTAATTATCTCCCTTTTAATTTTTTTTAGAGATAATAGATATTTGTAAGTGTATATCTAATGGTATATAATGATATTAATGATATTTCATTATAATAATGATATTATTGATGATTTTATTATAATTATATTATTATATTTATAATAATATAATTATAATATTTTTTATATATTATTATTAATATTAGTTAGGGGTTAATCCCCATACAACTTGATTAGCAATTTGTGAGGGGTTAATCACCTCACAAATTCCAAAACGTATATACATTTGCTAGGGGTATAGCACCAAGCAAATGTCTGACACACTAAGCTAGGGCTTTTGTCCTTCACAAAAAGTAAAAGTAGATGTATTTTCTAGGGGCTTATCCCCTAGAAAAATACTGACACGTCTGTGCCACTAGTCTGTTCCTATGCTTGCAATTCAACAAACTAAAATTTATGAGTTATATTTAGTGAAAGACTTATCCCCTAGTCGATTTTGTGAGGGGCTTATACCCTAGATATTTATTTGCGATGCATGTTTAGATAGGGGTCATATCCTCTCACAAATTTTTGTTTTGTGATGGGATTTTTGCATTAGTGAGGGGTTTAACCCCTAACTAAAAACACTTTTTTCTTGTAGTGTAGATTTATTTAGTTATAGTTCATAAGAACTACCTTACAACAAAAACCTTTATAATTATTTCTCCACAAATCAAGACTAATGAAAATGACGAACATCAGGGAATCCCAAATTAACCCCCTTTGAGGATCGGTCCCAATCGGCGACCGTAGATGCTTAAAAAGGAGAGACCGAACTTTACATTTCAAGGAACATTTCCCTAATCCCAAAAAGTTGCATTCACATTATCCCAAAAAATGTTGCTCTTTGTCAAATTCGCTTAAAGTCAGAAAACTTATTCAAAACATCTTGTGTACTGTTACTTTTTCTAAAAGAAAAAGAGTATCATCGGCATATTGAAGGTATGACATGACTAGGCCAGAGTTCCCCACCTTAAATCAATAAAAGAAATTAAACGTCTTTATCTTCCTAATCGCAATACTTATCCCCTCAACCACTATAAAAAATAAGGAAGGGCAAGAGGGTCACTGTATTTAAGTTCTCTTTCGATGTCAATACCTTGGATCAAACATCCATTAACTAAATCCGAGAGATTGCCATAAAACGTACATACACGTATCCACATCCTCTAACTATCACCAAACACAAATCTCTTCCTATATAATCTAAAAAAAACTCTAACTAACTAAGTAATATATCCTAAAAAAAATCCACTTTAAAAATGAGGCAACCCCTTCAAGATTTTTTATCAAAATTATAATATTATTCTCTGTTGTCATTCCATTTATCAATTATCTACATTTAATAAAGATCAACGGATTTATAAAATTAATTTATCCATAACCATCAACTGCCTACCTATTTGAACCTATCCACTCGTTTCATCTTATTAAATCGTCTTAAATATTTTTTGAAATTTTACAAATTTTAAAAGAGTAGTTTTATAAATCGAAACAATTGAATTGCACTTTGTATGGCCCCAAACTTTTTTTTTTAATGTTGCACTTATAATATTTTTAGTGAACTCCAATTTGAAGATATTGTCTAAAAAAAACTCTTAAGATTTTTAATGAACTGCATAGAAGTTATTGTCTAAAAATATGATGATATAGTAACTAGAAACCACTTTTAAAGTTACAAAAATGATCATAAATGACAAAACGGTGGTATTGAAATAAAAACACCATAAAAATTTGAACCACCCATATTCTTATAAACTTCTTCTTCTAGTATAGACTATAAACCAAATGGGCCTTCCCCAAAAACAGAAACAACAAAAAAGAACCAAATGACAGAAACACCACCAACATAAACATTTAATTACAACAACACCATTGTTTTACTCAAAAGAACCAAAACAAAGTAAGAAGCAACAATAATTAAAAAAAGCCCTAGTAAAGGCAAATACATGTAAGGAGTGGGTTGGATGGTGGAAGGGGACAAGAACCCATTATGAAGAAACGTCTTTACACACATAACATGTAAAGATCCTTTGACAATGAAGCATGCAGCAGCAAAGCCATATCGTAAGGATTTTTTTGGATATATTATCATGCAACACAATACTGAAGAAAACAGTAATGCACGTCACGTACCACATGTGCTTTGTTTCATCACCCACATGCATACTATATATTATATATATATTCACTATACTCTCTAGTTCCTTCTCTTATTTTCTCTTTTTCATTCATATTCCTCACTCTCATGCATCCTAGTACTATATATTATCATATCAAATCAACTAGTATTAAATTATTTTGTTATCAGTAAATCAATTTTGAGTAATGTCGACAATGACCAGTTATTATTATGTACATACAGTGTACTTTATATGTACTCACTTAATGTATCGTCGCTTTGTGAGAGACTCAAAGCTGAAAAAGTATATAATAAGCATGCATGTATATGATAGCCATGCAATAATGCATGGAGAACCTCCTATGAATCTTTGTTTTCTTTTTATAAAATATTAATTACAATTTACTTCTATGTTCCCATTTATGGAATCGGCCTTTTTTTTTTAAATTAAAAAGTTTAGATTTCAACTTCCTATTTTTATACTAAAAGTTGATGGACATACCATTTTTAATGATGTAACACTTATATTTATTTATTTTATTCGTCAAGATTTTATATGATGATTTTATATGATGATTTTATTCGTCAAGATTTTATTCGTCAAGATTTTATATGATGATTTATTTAAAAATGGATTCCTTATGAACTTAAAATGAAAAAAATAATAAAATAGCAATACTATTTAAATTTTTTTACTTTGCTTTTCAATTTATATATAGATTTTTTGACTTAAATAGTTATTTGGTCCTGCAAGTCGCCGTGTTTTTTAATTTGGTCTCTGAATTTTTTGTGTTGAAAATAGTCCATAAATATTAAAATCATTTTGGTTTTAGTCTTTAAAGTGAAAATCGGCAGAAAAATTCGAAGAAAACTCAGCAGGAAATCTAAGATTTTAAATCTATAAAAATTTCAAAGGAAAATCCGCACGAAACAGATTTTCCTACGGATTTTGATTCTAAGGATTAAAACAAAACAAAAATTACATTTAGGGATTACTTCAAAATAAAAAAAAGATTTAGGGACTAAACTGAAAATACGCCAACTTGTAAGGACCAAATATCTATTTAAACATTTCTCATTTTTCACAATTATAAATGAACGAGTAGAAACTCATTATTCTCTTTTACATCATGCTTTTAATTCTTCTATAATTCTACTATATTGGTATGAGAATATGGTAAACTCTTTGTGCTTTTGCATTGCTCTTGAATATCATTTTTTTTTTCGATTTCTTTCAACAATTTCTTCTTAATTTGTGATTTCTCTTATTCAATTGCAATGGTGAGGAATAACAACAATTTCAATCACAATCAAACACTACTATAAAAAAACACACATTTAATCTCGAACGTGAAGTTGATTTAACCTCGGTTACAGAGACATGGTAATGAAGGACGTCATGAAAACTCTCAAATATACCTCGCAGTTTTAGAATAATCGAGAGGATAGTTGAAATGGTTATTGATTCGATCAACATCAATGGTTTTTTTTATATTTTCAAAACTAGCGTCACATACCTCTCGGTTTATGGCCAAAACCGAGGGGAAAGATAAATTCTTGTTTTTTTTAAAATACTCATTTAGTACTACAAATAACACATGTCATGTCAGATGCGAAATGGATTTCACCTCGGTTAAAATGTCGAGGTAACAAAGGGTGGCGTGAAAAGTGGGAACTTTACTCCTCAGTTTTTATAAAGTCGAGGTTAAAATAGAAAAAGTCAATGGTTTGATCCTTAGCAACAACATATTTTTATTTTCAAAACTAACTAGCACGCGCAGCATGCCTCTCGGTTTTATTCAATAACCGAGATAATGATACGCCGATTTTTTACTTTAATCGATGGACTTAATCAATTTTATTGCTATATAAATTTGTTTTGATTCTCATTTTACTGACAGGTCTGTATCATTTTGTACACATGCAACAATTATAAAACTGATACAGAATACCAAATTAACACATAATACCAAATCAGAAACAAATAATAAAATTGGTATTCCTTTTGCATACAAAATTGCAAATTTACATTGTGGCAAAATCAAATGTACAAATTTACATTGTTGTCATCAACATAGTACAAAAGTTAGAGTTTTGCACATGAAAATGTTAAAACCTCTATATGTACAAATTCAACTTATAACAAAAGAAAAACTATTGTTGTTGAAATTCATGACAAGATAAGAAGACACCAACCCAAATTGATCGGACATTATCTATATCTTGTGAGAATGGTGTTTTATCCCTAAACTCCTATACTTAGAACAAAGTTTAAATTTTGGTAAGCTAACAAAAACACCATTAACTTAAGAAATATACATAAATTACATGTATATGGATTAAGCTAATACCTTATGCTTGGTTCATCCATTTGTAATGCCTCCGATGACAATATCATGCATATGTATCCTAACATAGTATCCACAAACATATTCGTTGGGTTGTCTTCTCGACTACAAATAAAGTTCATATAGTTACTAATTAATATACAAAAATAAAAGAATATAAAAAAACACGAGAAATACTTACTTTTGGGAAAAGGATCCTTGAATTTTTACCAATTAAATTATGTTTGGTTACATTGTATCCCTCCATCGCTCTACTATTGTCGGTAACAATTAAACTTGCATAAAAACCATTCAAAACTAAATTTCAAATTTGAATAAAAACTAATTCCGCTTATCCACACAAAGCGTTTAGCATAACTTCATTAAGGGGATTGTGTATAGAGCAAATCATAACTATAGTATTTTGCCTCCGGCATATAATAATTAGTTGCCAATGATTACTATCAAAATATTCAGAATAATTAATAATATGTATAAAATTGATTTATAAATGAAAACACAAATTAATATATACTTACACGTGGTAAAACGGGGCCAAATAACATTCTTTGTTCTCTTCTAACAACCTGTCTTTTAAGTAAACCTTGATATTGTTTGCTACCATACCACTATGAAGACTAATGTTATTCGGATCTACGAAAAAATACTTTCTTAAATCCCTTTCAACACACATCTCATGCAAGTGCATGCAAGAGTCAAATGTTTATTGTTAAAGTACGATAACATATGAATATAAATAAAAATGATCAACGTAAAAATCATACTTACAAGCACCACAATTAAAATGAGGTAATGTCTAACCACTCATCCCCTTTAAAAAATTCCTTAATAGTATACTTAGGAAATACGTAATACTGATCTGGAACATGACTTAATTGAATATTCTCGCAGATATATGGAAGACTCTCTACTATCATTTTTAGTCTCTAATGTTATATACTTGTTGTGGTGTGGTTTCAATATTGTCCTGGTTGGCATAATAACTTTCTTTTATGCTTGTACGACGCATTACTTTCTCTTAAATGTCCAACTAATTTGAATTTGTTTGGTTGAGTAAACCCAATGAATTAAATCTATGCATCATAAAAACAACATAAATACAATACAAAAATTAAAACGCAAACAATAATAACAACATGTAACACAATTTTTTTAACTTATACATCAAGCACATCGCGGGTAGAATTCACGAATATCCTCTCATACTCCTCGTCATTCGCCTTCTTTCGCTCCACCTCAACAAAACTATCTCGCTCCTCTTGCTCCTTATGGACCCGCTCATACACCTGCTACAACAACCTCTCAGTATCCTCTTTAACACCCGCTTCCGCTCCTCCATCTGCACCCTCTGACGTTCCTCCTGATTTCACTTCTCCCTTTCCTCCACCAACTGAACAACAACCATCTCTTCAATCTCTTCCTTACTGTTTACTTATCTAGCTGATCGAGATTGTCCATAAAAAGTCTTACACCCAATGCCTCTTCCAAGACAACGAACACATCCAGGATGCTCCTCTGTTCCAATAGCTTCAACCAAGATGTCATGAAAATCTTCTGGAACGAAGAGACCGACTTTGGATTGTTCAACGATGACATCCTACAACACATATAAAATTTTATCTTTACCAAGTTGATTTAACCAAAATAAATAATATTGTTGAAAAAAGAATCTACTTACAATATTTTCAGCCACTTCGCGTGTAGCCTCTGATGTGAACTTAGTGCCTTTTCTTTGACGTGCCCTCTTTTATTTCTCATGGCGTGATGGTGGAGATGGAGTGTGATCAAGGCTTATAGAATCACCCAACTCTTGTTCCATTTGTTTTCTTTTTTCTTCAATCATCTTCTTTTCAAGTTTGTCATATCCTCCATGAGAAAATCTATGTTGATAGACATTTCTAGATATATTAAGTTTTCCTTTTTGGCTTTTAGCCATGAAGTCGAGAGTGGTATGAGACTTTACAAATTCCTCCCAAAAATCCTGATCAATATATGAATACATCATGTGTGGAGGATTTTCTTTACGTTTAGTTGTTGGATGAGTAATATAATCATGTGTGAGTTATGTCTTAAAGCCCCTCCAACACTTACCAACATATGTAAGCATTTCTTTTTCACCTTACTATCATCCAGACTAATATTAAACTCTTCATATGTAATAACCTTTACTCGACTATATATGTTCCTTGTATGAGCGATTGTTCTAACCAAGAAGGATTGGAAAACTCCCAACTTATTTATGAAATAACCTTTACTTAGTTCCACCAAAATATTTCATGGAGTACAAAAAAACTTTTCTCTAGTTGGATAAACACCACTAGATACCAAAAAGTGATTCATTTTCCTGATATACACAACAAAAAACATTAGCTTCCTTAATGTACCTTAAATCTACCTCTCACACTAAATATTTAGAGTTGAGCACCATAATAATGGTTTATTAGTACAATGTTGAATATGATGAAAGGTATCTAAAGAGTCTCACACAACACAACTATAAACTCTCACAACATCAACAGTCTAGGAAGTTTTCACAAAGTTGAACCAATGAGGTAATGTGTTTGTGAAAGAAGAAACTTTCATAGTTTTTCAATATTTATGAAAGTATGGGTATGGATCTCAAAAGATCTCACTTTAGAAGAATCTACTTCTCTTTCTTGATGAATATCCTGATGTCAATCAACAAGATTAATTGTCTAAATGATTGACAGGTTAAGACTTACAACTAAGACTCGTGTTAGTGACTTTTTACAGGCATCTCAAAAGACATCCTATAAAGGTTTATGTAAGTGTTATAGAAAAGCACAAAAAGATGAAGGAAATACAAGATGATTCTAATTAAATTAGAAGGTTATGATTTATATCAAACAAATAATGGTTTGAATGTGTAGTGGTAAATTCATGACCATTAAGCTATGGATAAACTTAACTTTAATTAAACCAGACTCGCTACCGCGCTTTTATTGTTTCCAAATGAAAAGGAAAAAGTACGAATAAAACCCAAAGATAAGAAGTTTTCAAATCAAAACTAATAAAATGCCAGAGATTACAGGTAAGGGGGTTGGTTACACAGAGGGAAGGTATTAGAACCCAAAGTGTCCTAGGTACTCCTAGGGAGCCCTTTTTTATATATGTATGTATTTTGCTATAAAATGAAGTTTGCAATAAATAGAGTGTGGGGATGAGAAAAGAATTCATTAATTATATTTTTTGTGTTTGACAAGACCTTCGGACTTGTGCCTACGTACCAACATAAAATGAGGGATCAAAACCTCGTAGTTTGTGGTATCAATTTCAAAGTGAATGAATTGCTTTTAACAAAAATTTTAAGTTTAACAAAGGCACAAAAGGCCTAAAAAAAGTTTGAATGAGTGTTAGTTCTTTTTGCCTTTTGAAATTTTAAGTCAATATGATTAGATTCATTTACAAATTTGATTAAGAAAAAGAGTTTAAAAATGCAATGGCATAAGGCCAAAGTTTCTAATTTGCAATAAAGTCAAAGTTTAGAAATCACAAGCAAATAAGATTTTTGAAAAGGGGGGAAAGATTTGAAATTAAATAAGTGGAAAGATATGAAGAGACTAATCCTAAGCAAATATTAAAAGTTAAGAGTTGAAAAGATCTGACCAATGAGATGCAATCCAATAGACAAGATTGTCATATATAAACCCAATTTTCCCTTGGACTTTAGAATCAAGCAATATCAATTCACAAATAGCAAGATGAAGAGCAAGGCATTTAATAAAGATAGCCACATCGAAGCTAGCAACTCCATAGTCTTCTTCTTAAGCTTCCTCATGTATCAAATGACATATTCCTTGAATGGCTCAGAGATAAGCATTAGACACAAATTCAAAGTAACATTTGCATCAAGACCATGTAGCAGATGAACTCAAATGGATTTCAACACTTGTATCAGATGGAAGTTCAATTCACAATGACCGGCTTCAGAAAAGTTGGCATTGGCCAAGTCCTTTTGCATAGGGAATGTTGCCTAGTCCTAAGTCCAAGTCTCGGATCAAATCCAACAGCCCACACAAATATTTTTTAGGGTTTTTGTTGTTATTAAGTACATTAAGGTCAAAAGATCACAAACACAAACAAAATACACAAGCAAATATATACAATCACAATGTATGGCTCAAGTGAGCAAAGTGAAAATGGTATTAAAATAAACAAGTTAAATGGTATGAATAATGGCAAATGATAAAAGGACTTGAATTTAAAGTGCATAAAGTAAATGACTTGAAATTAAAAGTTAGTCAAATGTTAGTTGATTAGAAGTTAGTATTGCTTTTGCTTTTCAATTGTTTTAGTCCTTCTTTGGAGAACACTCAACCCTCTATTCACAAGCATGGATCCTTGAACCAAGACATCTTCCAAAAGAAGGAAAAAGGCCAAGTTTCCACATAATACCATGAAAGGGGGGAGACTTACAATCTCACTTAATAGAATGTTATGCTTTTGGGTCAAAATTTAGCGCTATGTTAAGCAATCGTAATTGGACTTATGTAGAAGACACAACTATCTGAGGTCGGGCAATAGAAATTTTAATGTTAATGCATGTTAGAATTATGGTATTATGAACCATACTCCTAAAACATACCACACTTAAAAGAAGGGTATTGAAGATGAAGAGGGAGGGGAAATGAGACAAACACAAATTGGTCATGGGAGGACTTTTATCAAATTAAAATCATTCATTCATTTTGGGAGATGAAATATATATTTCATCAATCCCCTAAATCCAATGATTTTAATCCAATAAAGTCAAATCAACCTTGACCAAGGCCTAATAACAATAGTCAAACTCAACAAGTCAATACAAATAGCTCAACACAATTTTTTTCACATTTAAACAATTAAAAATTAATTAAAAATGTATTAAATTAAATTATGGTTGATCAAAAACCTAAAACCTCTTCAAAACACCAAATAAATGGTCAAGAGATTTATCATAGGTCAAACAAGGTCAAAGGATCTTGGAGAAAAAAATTCATAATTTTTGGATACTTAAAAGTATTTTTAAACAATTAAAAATATGCACAAAAACAATTAAATCATGAAAAATATTGATCCAAAAAATAATTTTAATTCAGAAAATGAAAGAGAAAAATATATTTTTTTTTTTTATGAAAGTCCCATATTTTCTGGATCAATATTAAAATTAATATGAATTAATGAAAATAAGGCAATTAAAATGAAAATTAGAAATTACAAAAAAAACGTGGACCACTTGATCTCTCTCATTAATTGAGGTGGCGGATCAAGTGGATCTGAGCGCGTGTTCCACCATACTCCAAGTCAAATGTCCCACACGCGTGGTAATCACTTTGGACGCCCCAGATTAAAACAATTTAAACAGATCATGTGGTTCATAAGCGTGCCAACACACCGCCGGAGTCAGAGCTCCGATCTTCTTCTCCGGTGGGCCTCACCGGATTGGTCCACCCTCAACCATCACCAAAATAAAAAAGGAGGACATGAATTTAAAGAAAAAATGCTCAGGAGCTCGAATTTGACCTCAATTTTGTCTAACTCCAAGTATATTGAAAGATACATGGAGTTGAAATTTGAGGATCATGATCTGAGTTGCTTCGATTTGACCTCTAAGTAACTCAATCTTGTTGCCTACATTGGTAGGACTCCAGACAACCAAAAATCAACAAGAATAATGGAGAATTGAGTGAGAATCGAAGAGATGAAAAATTCTAAAAATCACCTTCAATGTAGCTTCAGATTGGCACAATCTTGCTTTCAATTATGCTTGGTCTTGCTTCAGATGCTTGATGGAGTAGAAATGAATCAAGGAAAGGGATGGACTCTTGGAGTTTCAATCTCAAAATAGTTGAGAGATTCAAACTTTATTTTCAAAGAAAATCTTCAAGCTTATCCTTTGAATGTGAGGGTTTAGGGTTGCTGATTCAAAGCTTGCGCGTCTGGGTCCTTAATTATAAGCAAGAGCACTTCTATTTATAGCCGAGGAGATTGATAATTGCACACTTCCATTTTTGGTCAAAGTTGTAATCTCACTTACATGCCTGCATGGGCGTGTGATAGGCCCGTCAAATGATGCACTTAGGTCCAAAATTATGTGTAAGCAGTGCTGAAATCATGTGGAAAGGCCATGTAATCGTGTATGAGAAGTGGAACTTCAAATCTTCCAAATGGTCCTTCAACTTTAAGCCATGTGCAAATCATTCATACTTTGTCCAAATGGGATGATTTTGGACTTTTTAGAAAGGTTAGATCAAGAGGAACAACTTTCATGTTGAACACTTTGAGGTGGAAGTTTGGAAAATCAAATATATAAATAAAAAATCTAAGTATCTAGCCATATGTTCACTCCTTCCACCTTGAATAACTTTTTCTATGGACTTCAAATGAGAAAAGTTCCTTCATCAAAGTTTTAGCTCTCTAAAATTCCTTCAAATTAGTCACAAATTTTACCTTATTTGGATTTAAAATGAAGGAGTTATGCATTTTAGAAGTTGAGGAAAATCACTTATTCAATGGTATTGGCCCAAAATGACCTATAATGTTTCCCTTTATCACATGTATTTGAAAGTTAAATTTGCACTTACTCCAAACATAAAAGTTGAAGTATAAATCTTGAATTAGATCATGCAACTTGAATGGATTTCATATCATAAAAGTTGAGCAAGTTATGGTCTTGGGAAGTTGACCTCCAAATTAGGGTTTAGACAAAATGACCTATAATCTTTCACCATAAAAAATGACTTTACAAGAAAAACTAGTTCTTGACCTTAACATGAAAGTTGTTTGGAATGTAATTTAGAGTAACTTTTATCTTAGAATCATTTTCATATGACAAAAATTATAGGAGATAGGGTCTAGGGAACCCCAGTTTTGATCAGTTGAATTCCTCTTAAAATCATTCTCTTGACTTTTGGGACTCATGGAGGATCATATATGCATAAGATTATGAAATCTGAAGTATCCCTTGAAATATTTGATCAATTAGTGAAGAAGCTTGTTGAAGAAGTCACACAAGATACCTAGATGAATTAGGGTTTCCAAGGCAAACCAACTTCAAACTCTTGATGAATTTTTGATCAAAATGACATATGAAGATCAAGGGGATCCATATATGATACTTAGAGCCATAGTAAACCACTTCTTGATTGAGCTCCTTGCAATGAGGGTCTTAAACCCTATATGTGAGCTTGATAGAGCATAGGTGAGCATGTGCACTACCTACAAAAGAGTTGAACTATACAAATGACATATTTTTGGTATTTTGGTTAGGAAACAAAGAAAAATGAAGTATGATACAATCAAATGTGCTTGGTGATATCTCCCAATGCAAACCCAATGAATAAGGGGTAAGGAGGATGCCAAGGTGTGATCTCAATGCTAATGCATATGATGAGAATAGCATCAGGGATCTTAGGGTCAAAATTGGGGTCTTACAGAATGAAAGGTAGTAAAGTGAGGGATTTTTCATTTGATTTGAATCATGGACTGAGTCTATGATTCATCTCACACTAAACCATGATTTGATCACATGTGTTATTGAAATATATTTTTTATCACATTATTCGAATTAGAGGTCTTGTGATTCGAGTCAAGTAATGTTGTGATTTGAATCACATACTTTCCTAATCCAAACTTTATGTTGATGTTTGATTTAAATCACAAACTGTTTGATTTGAAAGCTTCATAAAAACCTTGATTTAAGTATACTAAATTGGGATTCACGTTACACTCAACATATTGAGATCAAATTGCTTAGGCTAAAAACACATTGTCATGGGTCCAAAACTAATTTATTGAATGAAAGGGTAACTCAGAGGTACACAACTAATCACAAAATTAAAATAAATAAATACAAATAAATTACAAATAAATGATAAATAAAATTACACACAAATATCAAATTTAAATAGAACATCAAAATAAAATGATATCAACTGCAATTTCAGTTTTGTGTTGTTATAGTTGTTATTTTTAGAAATAGTTTCTCTAAATTGTCATCAAGGGTGAAAATTCAATGATTTACTGCTTGTCTTGGCTAACTACATTGAGAAACAGAACCCAATACATAATTTACTTAAAAATAATTTAAAATAATTCAAAGTTCACATTACATATGAAGACATAATCAACTTAAGACGATTATCAAATAAAACAATTAGTAATTCTTGTTAACATGCGTGCACATCAAAATATTTTCACCATAGTGGAAGATGATCAAAAAATATTATTAATTGCAAAAACTGAAAAAATACAAGAGAGAATCTATACCATTAATAGGCAAAACTAAAGCTAAACAATAGGAACAAGAAAAAAAACTAAAACAGAAAAAAAAAAAACTAATTGGCCTTCATGTTGGGCCTATGTGTTTCAACAACCCCCCTTAAACTGGAGTGTATGTTTAACCGCCCCAGTTTAGCAACACAAGAGGAGAAAAGATCAAAATGCAATGCTTTAGTGAATAAATTTGCAAGTGTTGATAGGAATTAGGTGAATAGTTTTGTCTTGAAGTTTAACTCGAACTAAATGCCAGTCCATCTTGTGTGCTTACTGCGCTCGTGGAAGATGGGAGTTTTGGCAATGTAGATATAATTTTGGTTGTCGTAATATAAAGTTACAAGATGGGGACGAGGGATTCTTAAATATTGAAGAAGAAACAACAACATCATATCTCGCAAGTTGTATTTGCAAGAGCACGATACTTTGCTTCGAAGGAGGATCTAGACATAACCATTTGTTTCTTTATTTTCCGGCTTATGAGGTTGTTGTCTAAAAAGAAATAGAACCCAGTCGTTGATCTGCGTGTGAGATGACAAGAACCAAAATCAGAGTCAGCAAAGCCGGTGAGGTTGAATGAGGAGCGACATTTGAAGAAGAGGCCTAAAGCGGATTCATTCTTCATGTAATAGATGATCCGTGAGCAGCATGAGGTGTGTTTGTGATGGCTTCGCAAGGTGTTGGCTTAAACTACAAATAGAGAACACAATATTGGGTTTATAATGTGTCAGATACAAAAGAGTACCTAATATACTTCTGAATGCAGAAGGGTCTGGTAAGAGATAATCATCATGGTCATCAAGTTTATGAGTTGGGTTCACTGGTGTGGAGACAGGTTTTACGCCTAACAAGGCAGTGTCTTGTAGAAGGTCAAGGCAATACTTACACTGACATAAAGTGATGCCTGTTGATGATCTGGGTATTTCAAATCCTAATAAATAGCGCAAGTGCCCAAGATCTTTAATACTAAACTTTTCATCCAAGATATTATTTGATGTTATTTATTTCAGATAATGAAGTACCTGCAACAATTAAATCATCGACATATACTAATGTAACAGTGAAAAAGTCAGTAGTATATTTGGTAAAAAGAGAATAGTCTGACTTGGATTGAGAGAATCCAATGCTAAATAGAGTTTGTGTTAACTTGTGATTTCATTTCCTGATGGACTGTTTAAGGCCATAAATAGATTTGTTAAGTTTACAGACCATGTTGGGAGGAACTTTTAGGCCAGGTGGAGGTTTCATATAAACCTCTTCGTTAAGGTCTCCATGAAGGAGGGTCGTGTTAATATCGAGTTGGTGAACATGCTAGTTAGAAGAGGTAAAAATGGACAATAATAAGCCTATGGTGGTCATTTTTATAACAGGGCTGAATGTTTCCAGATAATAAAGGCCTTCAGTTTGGTGAAAACCCTTAGCAACAAGTTGTGACTTATATCTCTCAATAGAACCATTGGGAAAGTATTTTAGTTTGAAAATCCATTTATATTAAATGGATTTTTTGTTAGGAGGAAGAGGAGTGGAATCCCAAGTATTAGTGGTATTGAGAGATTTAAGTTCATATTCAATGACTAGTTGCCAATGAGGATATGTGTTGGCTGAAGCATAAGAGCTAGGCTCTTTCACATAAGTTATATTTAAATTAAATAATTTATGTGAAGTGGATAAATTAGCATAGGATATATAGTTAGCTAGGGGATATGGATTCATACCTGAATTAGTGGTAGTAGAAGATGGTATGCTACCTTGAAGGAGGGAGCAATGATAGTCCTGCAAATATGATGGTGGTCTAGATGTTCTGGAAGATTTTGTAACAGAAGTTGAAGGTTCAACATAAGTATGTTTGTGGGGAGGTGGGGAGTTAGACTGATAAGAAGAAGAATCAGAGGTTGCATTATGTTTAGTTTCAGGTGTGTTAATATGGGCAAAGGCTGGAGTATGTTGACAGGGTGAGCTGGAGGGAATGTTTGTAGAATGGCCAGGAGTGTGTGAAGATTAGATATTTTGGGGATCATAATGAAGGAGATCATATGTGTGAGCATGATGAATAGGTTGGGGAGTTTGGTTAAGTGTGGGTGTTATGGTTTTATAGGGAAATTGGTGCTCATAAAAGATGGTGTCTCTAGAATTGAAAATGTTCCTAGTTTTAAGGTTGTAAAGAATGAATCCTTTAAATACATGCTTAATTCCTAAGTAAATTAACTTGTGAGACCTAGAATTTAACTTAGTTCTATTGACATTAAAACTACACGCATATACCAAACATCCAAAAATCTTAATGAGGGAGTAATCAGGAACAATATGATATAACAATGTAAAAGGACATTTATATGAAAGCAATTTAAAGGGAAATATATTAATGAGATGAAAAACATATGATAATGAATAAGACCAAAATATTTTAGGGAGATTAGATTGGAAAAAAGGGCACAAGTGACACCTAAAAGGTGTTGGTGCTTTCTTTCAACAAAACCATTTTGTTGAGGGGTATAAACACATGAGGTTTGATGATGGATGCCTTAAGTTGAGTAAAAGTATTTTAAAATGAACTCAGGCCCATTATCATACCTTGTGGTTTTGATAGTAATGTTAAACTTAGTTTGTATAAGTTTGACGAAAGCCTTAATGAGGGAAGAAGTTTCAGACTTAGATTTCATAAAAAAAGGTCCAGCCATATCGAGTATAATCATCAATGATAGTAAAAAAATATATATGACCAACAATAGAAGGGTATGAAATATGCCCCCCAAATATCCATGTGAATGATTTCAAAAGTTAAACGTTTGAAGTTAGAGTCTTTCTAGTATGAAAAGTTAAAAAAAATTGTTTAGGTTGGTAAAAAGTATCACAAGGCTCAGCGGAATGATGTAAATTTTCCAAAGGAAAATGTTTATTAATCTGAACAAGAGTATCATATGAGGGGTGGCCTAACCTATTGTGCCAAAGGGTACAAATGTTGATATTGGGAGAGGGAGCATGGATATGGGAAAAGGAAGGTGATATGCGAGTGCAGAGCCCTTGGTGTAATCTAGTTACATCAATCTTCATCGGGGTATGAATCCCATGTATGAGATAGTGAGTAGCAATAAAAATGAAGGCACAATTTAAAGTGCTAGATAACTTAGAAACATAGATAAGATTTGTATAAAAGTATGGAATATATAAGACATTAAAAAATATAAAAAGAATCATTGAAGTGAATGGAACCAGAGAAATTAATAGTGATTAAGGCTCCATTAGGAAGCCTCAGTATAATGGGTTTGATGGGATTAAGACTAGTAAACAAAGACTTAGAGTGGAATACATGATATATATAGCCCTTGTGTCAAGCAACCATTTAGAATTATCAATGCCATTAAGATTGTGGACATAATGAGTACCTGACTTTGGAGAAGTAACAGAGCGGAGATGTTGAATGTTAGGGCCAGAGAAGACAACCGTCTATTGAAGGAGAGCAAGCAATGCACAATGTTGTTCAGTGGTGAAACTAATAATGTCTTGAGCAACGTCAAGTTTACTAGATGAAGATGTATCAAGTTCATTATCATCATTTAATGTCTGAGCTAGATTAACCTTTCTGAGATATGATGGTAGACTATGTTTTTTGAAGCACACCTCAATTGTATGACATGGTTTGTTACAATAAGGGAAGATTTTGATACCTTTGGACTTGGAAGGAAAAAGCGGTTCGTTCCCATAATCTGTGGATCGACCTTGCATATATAGTTTATGAAATTGAACAATGAGCTTATCCTCATGAATGGGCGAAGAGAGTTGGCATTCTTATTGAATAAGGAGAGAAAAGACTCTGTTAATGGTAGGAATAAGAGTTATTAACATGATTTGTTCCCTAATAGAAGCATATTGGTCACTGAGACCCTTCAAGAAACAAATGACATAGTCATTGTCTATGTATATGTTGATCGTGGGAAGGAGTCGACAGTGGAAGATGGAATCACAAAGACAACTAGGAAGAGGCCTGAAATTTTTGAATTCTCACCGAAGCTTCTTCAATGTTGTGAAATATTCAGTGATGCTTCGATCTCCTTGCTTATGGGAATATATTTCCTCTTGGAGATCAGACATGCAGAAGATATCTCCTTGATGATAGCGCTTATGAATTTCATCCCAAATGTCTTTGGCTGAATCCATCCAAAGAACACTCTTTGAGATTTCATTCTCGATGGAATTGGTAATCCAAGCCATTACCATATTATCCACATGATGTAATTTGAATGATTTGTGGCTGGGTGAATTAGGGTTCCATCGATGAACCCTAATTTTTTCCCGATGTTAGGGCTAATTTAAGGAACAGGACCAAGAATGGATTTTGTTGTTGTTCAAAAATGGGGAAACAATCACTAATCTAGTATTATTGCTCGGAAGCATGAAGAACGGATCTAGCATATCTTGCTGGTATGAGCGAATGATGGAGGTTTTGTTGTTGTTCTGTAGGTCGAGTGAATTTATGTATGGTGAAGGAGGATCAATTTCGCCATCAGCCATGATGAGGAGAAGGTTAAGGAAACAACACAAAAGCGATGAATATGGAGATTGAAAAAGGAAACAAATACGTTACGATACAAGAATTTTTTTTATCAATATGTTGGAAAGAAAAATGTGATGAATCAAGAGTTTTGAGGATGGTGAGGAGAAAGAAAGCGGTGGAAAAAGGGAAAGAAAGAAGAAAAATTAGGGTTGAGGAATGGGAAAAAATCTCCAGTGGTGCAATGAGTAAGAAGCACGTGAAAAATAGTAATGGATAAAGGGAAAATGATTGGTGGGAAAGAGATAATCATAGCAATCTAAGTGCTCTTGATACCATGTTAACATGTGTGCACATCAGAATATTTTCACCATAGTGAAAAATGTTCAAAAAATATTATTAATTGCAAAAACTAAAGAAAAAAAAACTAAAAAAAAACTAAGTAGACTTCTTGTTGGACCTATGTATTCCAACGATTCTCAGTTTTATATATATATCCGTTATAATTAGTTATCACTTAATTGACAAGATATAATTTAAAGTAAAACATATAAACTTTAATTATATTTTTAATTCGGGGTGAGTTAAATATGTGTAAATTGTTGGTATAGGAGTCAATTCCTAACGATAATATTTATTTATATTTATTTATTAATATAAACAATTTATTATATATATATATATATCCGTTATAATTAGTTATCACTTAATTGACAAGATATAATTTAAAGTAAAACATATAAACTTTAATTATATTTTTAATTCGGGGTGAGTTAAATATGTGTAAATTGTTGGTATAGGAGTCAATTCCTAACGATAATATTTATTTATATTTATTTATTAATATAAAAAATTTATTTTATATTTATAAATTAACAAGTTTAAGAAAATAATATTTCTAATTTCTAATTTTATTTATTATTTAGCAATTATCATATTTAACTAATTCATTCACTAAGTAGGATTCAACGATTTGATAAATTCTCAGATAATATGAAAATATAGAAATTTTTTATTTTTCATTATTTACCTAAGTAAATTAAAATTTTCTAACACTTTTCTTAGATTTGAGGTATACCACCAAGTGAGTTTTTGAGTATCAAAGACAAAGGTTCAATGGGACAAAGAAAACAATTCTATCAATGAATGAGTAAATTCATAATCAAAATCTAAGAAACAATCCTTATCCCAATTGACAAAATTTCAAATGAAATATATTTACAAATAAAAAGCGACCCAAGAGAGGTCAACACCATCGCACAAGAAAAGTTAGAGAGAAAACACTCACCATTGAAAACACAATGATTTTGCATAAGTGTGCCTCGTGGTCGCACAAACGAGACACTTTGAAAACGATTTAGTGAATTTTTTCAATTTTTTCATATGCAACTTTGTATTCAAATGAGAGTACTAGGGGTACTCTAACTCGATTACAAGATAAAAATTTACAAAAGCAAATCAATCAAGATTATTTAAGTAAATTTAGTGGACATTTACACCATTCATAATAATTACACTTTAGCCTTTCTTAAGAACCTATTGCAAGCCACCACCAAGTAAATATCTTGACTTTGAACACAATTATTTATGGGTCACCTACTGCATCATTGAATATGATATAATTTCTAAGTCTCCAAATGCATTAGCATACAACCAACCATATAACTCCCTCCCTATTTTTTATTACCCTCCCTTTCAGTTTCAAAACTACCTTCAACAAATGATTGCAATAATCATGTTCAAAAAGTTTATCTACTTCAAACAACTACTAGATCTTCTGACAAACTATCCTCACCATAGAGAAATTTATCATTATATGATTGATGTCTTCTCCCTGTCTAAAACAAACACACAAACTTTGTCATGAAGACTATGGATGATTCCTCTTTTAGCTAGTTTCTTCCTTGTTGGTAATCTATCTTGAACTAGTCTCCACCCAAACATCTTAATTTTAGAGGGTACACATGCTTCCCGAATAACTTTAAGGGCTTTCTTAATAATTAGATCAATAACATCACCATCTTGAACTACATATTCTTTTCATAACAAGACCTAAAAAATAATCAATTATCAGACCCTTAAGGCCATGCCACAACATCTGATTGATTATTAACAAGGCTGATATCTGATAACATCTCTATCAATTCCTCTTTCTCTACATTGATCTCAGGGCCCTCCTCTGAATTACTCCAGTAAATTTTCCATTGGCAAATGTCATAACTCCAATAACCCATATTCCCCACAGTACCACATTTGTTTGCACATGCTTGATAATAGTTTGGGTATTAAACTGACAATGAAACTTGACCCAACCATCTAGCACTCTAAAATGGGATATTCACCCCATCACCTAACTTGGATTTTAAGAGTTGCATGATCCCTAATGACTCACTTGAATCTCCCATCTTCATCAAATCTCTCCATCGTAGTGACTCTTTTAATTTTTTTACTTGACCATTCTTTGAACCATAATCTTCTTCTTAAATTCCCATATCTCTCTTGAATAATCCCCACATAAATTTATCTAGCTTCCTAGAGGAACATACACAACCATTTACTTAGCAATGGCCTATTGAAGTTGGCCACATCTTTAATTCCAAGGCCTCCCTTGACTTTAGACTTACAAATAGATTCCCAACTTATCCATACAATGCCCCTCTTCTCAATTGACCCTTGCCACAAAAAGTTCCTTTGAATGCTAGTAATTTCCCGTATAACTTTAATTTGAGCTTTGAAAATAAGAGATGATAAATATGTAGATTTGTGAGAGTTGAGTATATCATTGTAACTCTGCCCCCCCCCCCCCCCCCCCTCCCCCAATTGATAATAAACTTCCCTTCCAAGTAGAAAGTTTCAATTTCATTTTTGAGATCACAGGTTTCCAAAAATCAACTCTTCTAGGATTTCCTCCGACTGTTATACCTAGAAATTTGAAGGTGTATTATCTATCTTACAAGCAAGAAAGTGAGATGCAGCTCGGGGGAATTTATCACTGACACCTAGCCCATATAATTTACTTTTCCACATATTAATCTTTAGTCCTGATACTATCACTACTACTTAAAATTGTTTTAACGCCGGACACGAAATAAATTTTACATCAGATGCTGTAGCGAGGTAACGAAGGGCGTCATGAAAAGTTTTCACTTATCTCATCAGTGATTTAAAAACTGATGGGTAACGTTATATGCATATGGGTTCGAATCTCAACAACAATACTTTTCTTATTTTCAAAACTAGCATATCTTATATATCGGTTTATCTTGAAAATCAAGGGGGTAAGATTATTTTTTATTTTTTAAAATTATTACATTATTTACACATAATCTTAAAATAAAAATCAAATTCCCTAAACATATAGATAAAAATCAAATTTCCTAGGGATCTTGATAAAAATCAAATTTCCTGAAGATCTAGATTTTAGATCCTCGAATTATTGAATCTGGGGGAAGATCAAATATTGGGTGCAAGATTATTCTCTATGGATCTTCCATGCATTTTATTCTTAAGCAATATATGATTTTTTGCTCAAATAAATATTTAAGAATACAAACCTTAAACCCAAGTAATTTTATGCTCTTGCAATCCATCTTAGAGAACTTTTCCAAATGTCTTTAGTTTCAAGCGCTTCATGTTCCATATAGGTCAGATTTTCAATATTCAACATGCTTTTATAATAGATGTACCTTAGGTTTCACGCGGTTCACTAACGGCAAATTCTTGAGCGTTGATAAACATTAAATGGATGGAAAATATTTGTTTAAGGGCGTTGGATATAGTAAAAAAACGCTTAACTATCCCCTCGATCACGAAGAAAACCGAGGTGAATAAGTTGTTTTTTTTTAAATTACATTGTTTATACAGAATATTAAAAATACATTGTAAAATATGTTTCTCAATGAGAATTTTTATTTCCCATGCTCATGTATAATGCAAGACGCTAGAGATTTGTTTCCCAATGAGAATTTTTGTTTCCTGCACTTGCAATCCATCCTAGAGATCAGTAGTAAAAACTCATAATCAAATGGACGGTGGTGAATATCTCTTCCAACAGATATTCATAAAAACTCTTCCAACAAATCTCTAGGGTAAAATGACATTTGATGAATATATCTTTGGGGAGGCTACATATAAGTTAGTCTTATGGTAAAATCTGTTTAACGAGTATTTTTATAGTAAAATATGATTATTAAACACCTCAGTTTTAATAAAAACCGAGGTGAATAATTTTTTTTTAAATTACATTGTTTACATAGAATATTAAAATACATTATTTACAATAAATCTTCGGTGATATCCAGATTTTGTTGCATACCCTTTAAAAAATATTTTATTTGACACAAGAATGATTTTCTGCATTTGTAATTTATCAACTAAGTACTCTTCAAAAGTTGAGCTCCCTTCTTTAACTGAGGTTTATTCCAAAAATATAAAAATGACAACATCAACATCATTATGTGATATAGATAGCAAGGGCGGAAAACATATTTTATTCAAGATAGAAGAGCATTGAAGATTTTTTTTGTCTTGCAATTCATCACAAAGAATGATGCTTGCGAGTTTAGGGCGGCTTCATATTAGTAAGAATTAAGGTAAAATATGTTTAAAGAGTGCTTTTATAGTAAAATATTATTATTTTATGCCTTAGTTAAATAGAAAGCCGAAGGGTTAGAACATTTTGTTTACACTTATAAATAAATAAAATCATAAACTACGATAGTTGAGAATCGAAGCTTGTACTGAATTGTTTTTTCACCTCAATATTTTGAAAATTCGAGGGAATATATGGTTTTTTATTTTTTAAATAATAAAAAATAGTGATCCTTGGCTTTATACCTCAATTTTCTATTGTTTGAGGTGAAAGTTTTGTCATGAAAAGTGTTATTTGTTGTAGTGTATTTCAAAACCTCTCAGTATAACTCTCATTGCTCAATGGCTTGACCATGGCCCCTCACCCACAAGTATTGTATCATCTGCATATTGTAGCAGACTATAAGAAATCATGTCATTTACTTCAAAGCCCTTTAACATACCAGTATTTGTAGCATGCTTGACTATCCCTTCAAGCCCTTCAACTGCTATTGAGAATAAGTGTAGAGACAAAGGATCTCTCTGTCTCAGCCCCCTTTTAATTAAGAATTCCTCAGTTGGACTACCATTAACTAATATTGACATATTACTAGTAAAAACTCCATCTTCTAACCATTGCATCCATCTCTGACTGAATCTCACTTTTAAACATAGTTCCAATCTAAACAGTCATAGGCATGTGCAAAGTCTACTTTGAATAACAGGCAATTATTTCTTTCACTTTTTGTAAAGTCTAAAACTTCATTGGTCACCAACACACCATATAAAATTTGTCTCCTAGGAATGAAAGTTGTTTGATTTCTAGATACTATATTCCCAATCACTCCCCTAAGTCTTAAATCTAGGATCTTTGAAATCACTTTATACATACAACATATTCGACAAATAGGCTTATACTCTTCCAGGCCTTGTGGATTCTCAGTTTTAAGAATAAGAGCTAAAAAAATATGAAGTCATTGCTCCTGGGAGTTTTGCTGATTTATGAAACTCTTAACAAATCTAACCATATCCTCATCTACCATTTCCCAGAAACTTTTCATAAAATCCATGTTAAAGAATGGTCTAGATGCGGGGTTGAGTAGACCCAAATTAAAGAATGCAACTTCAGCTTTCCAAAATCAAAGTGTTTTCAAAATTGAGTTGTGAGCGGAAGGTTTGAAGAGAAAATGAAAATTATACAATCGATTATGATCAAGAAATTAAATATTTGCAATTAAATGTTTGGTATGAGTTGACTCAAGTTGTGTAGTCACAAGAAATGTACGCAATTAATTCTATATGGATTACTAAATTTAATCGGTTTTCAGATGTATCAATTACAATACTAGCTTGAGTAGTTACCCAATTCCAAAAAAACATAAGCTTTACGTAATTAATCGCTATCAACAACAAAATGATTAAAGTCAATCTTGTAAAATCTCACATTTTCAAGTTTTCAAAAGCTTTTTGAGATTTTACCTTGAATCAAATTTGTTCAAAAACACAAGGGGATTTCTGTTAGGGACCAATTGGTACTACTTTTTATATCATTTTATAGGTTCCTTTTACCAAGTTTTGATGTAATTACACACTTTTATTCTCACTATTTTGTATAAATGCAATTAGGTTTAATTTATTTTATTTTGAATAGTTATTTCACATATTTGTTAGTTTTGTAGAATTTTTGGATGAGAAAGCTTTGGATTGCAGCATCATAATATGGAAGATTTTGGATGAAGCTTGCAAAGCAAGGAAACTGAGGCAGCTTCAGTTCGCCCCGCGAATAAAGTTCGCCCCGCGAACTGAATGACAGTGTCAGTTCGCGCCGCGAACATAGTTCGCCCCGCGAACCCTGCGAATCCAGCAAGTTGATTTTGGGTCAAAGGTGCTGTTTTGAAGGCCAGCTGGTTTTACCATTTTGGTGTCTGCCTTGGGATAACTTTTCTGCTTTGAATGGAAATGATCAATTAAGGAAATGTCAACTCTTTTAGGAGAGAAAAACACATTATTCACATTCATTCATTATCATACACACATTGATATTGAGAGGATTTTTGTAAGAGAGAAAAACAGAGTTTTTCTTCTTTAACTTTCTGCTTTGAACAATGATGATGAGGAGCTAAACTCCCCTTTGTCAAGATTGGAGGTAGTAGCTATTCTCATATGTTTATGTATTCCATTTGATTTATATGTATGATAAAGATTGTTGATGTATTGAATACTGTTTTTGCCCTAAGTTGAAAACCAGATTTGAGTAGTTGTCGAGAGAGATTATTTGAGTCTTGACATAAAACAGATTTTCAAGTAGTGAATAAGTTGTAGAGATAGATTTATTCATTACTCTTCTTTGGTATTAAGCATTAAAGATTGCTATATTGATAGTTAGGTGGAGAGATCGTCTAAGGATCAATATAGTGATTATCACAATATCATTTAGACATAAATAACTTTGAGAGGATACTTGAACATCATCAATAATCTTGAATCTATTTATTTATCATAAGGAATCATAAGCATTTGAAATAGTGAACTCCAATCTTGCCAAGCTTTTATATTTGATTAAAACCATTCTACTATTTTTGTTAACATTTACTCACAAGATATTTTTCCAAACAAAACAACCCTGTTACTTTCTAAACTTATAACATTCGGATTATAGAACGGCGGTAATATCAACCAATCTCTGTGGATACGATACAAAAATATTTGCCGAAGATATACTTTTCAACAAATTGGTGCCGTTGCCGGGGATTGGTGTCGATATTACAAGCATTGCAATAATTCATTGTTTTTAAGTTTTGTTACTTTTATTGTTATCCCTCTTTTGTTTCACTTGGTTTGTTAGTTTTGTAGATTCTAGTGCATGCGAGGAAAAGCAACCGAGGAGCAACTTCAATTCGATCCTGAAATTGAAAGAACACTTCGGAAGCTCAATAGCAAAACACGAAGAAGAAGGAAACTAGCCGAAGAGAGGAACCGGAGAGAAGAAGCATCTACTTCCGCACTTGTTCCAATCGAAGAAGTGGTTGTAGAGGCTTGTGACGGAAACATGGTGGATGACAATCGTACCGAAATGTCCGCTAATAGTCCAAGAAGAAATGCTCAATTTGCCCGTGGAGGAAGAAATACGGAGATGAAGACCGGAATCCTCAAACTTCTCTATGCAAATCCATTCACCGGAATGGATCATGAAGATCCGTATACCCATCTCATCAAATTCTATGAGATTGCGGGTTCTACGGGAATAGACGAAGCGGGTGAAGAAACATTATTCAAGAGGATGTTCCCACACTCCTTAGTGGGAAAGGCAAAAGAGTGGTACCTTGATCAAGAATCAAGAGTGATGACGGATTGGAATTTGTTAGAAGAAAAGTTCTTAGAAAGATATTTCTCTCAATCCCGATTCATGGAAGCCAAAACGGCTATTGCAGTATTCACTCAAGGAAGCAACGAGTCTTTAAATGAGGCTTGGGAAAGATTCAAGTCAATGTTGAGAAAATGCAAGGGTCATGGTTTTGATGAGCTCACTCAAATCCATATTTTTCTAAATGGGCTCCAATCAACTCACAGAACACTTTTGGATGCTACCGCGGGTGGCTCTCTTATGTCAAAGAATGCGGAAGAAGCTAAAGTCATTATTGACCGGATGGCACTCAATGATCGTCAAAGTCAATATGACCGTAGTCCTTCACAACGTAAACCGGGAGTTCTTGAGTTAAATACCAATGACGTCATTCTTGGTCAAAATAAGCTACTCTCTCAACAAGTGGAGTTGCTTACTCAACAAATGGCCAAGCTTCCACAACAAATGAAGGAAATTCAAGGTTCTCAAGTTCGACATCAAGTAGCATGTTGCGAATTATGTCAAGGAGATCATCCTACTGGTTTCTGCCCTCCACTAGAAGAAGTGAGTTATGTGAACAATCAAAATCAAGGCTATCAAAGGAACAATCAAGGTTATCAACCATCAAGGTTCAACAACCAGAATTTTCAGCAGCAAAGTCCTTATCAACACCCAAATTCTCAAGGACAACAATCGCAAGGAGGAAATTCAACGCTAGAAGACACTCTCCAACAATTCATGCAAACCTCCATGGCAAATCAGAAGAGCACCGAGGCAGCAATCAAGAATTTGGAGAATCAAGTAGGTCAGCTTGCAAAACAATTGTCGGAACAAACTGCAGGATCTTCTTTCTCCGCTAATACTCAAACTAATCCAAAGGAGCATTGTAAAGCAATCTTTACTAGAAGCGGTAGAGAGTTGACAAGTGAAAAAAGTGAGGAAATTACAGTTGAGAATGATATGGATGTTGTGCTGGAAAATGAGTATGTGGCTTGTGGAAAGAAGAAAATGGCAGAAACTGCTCAGTTCGCGCCGCGATCTCCCTTCGCGCCGCGAAAACAGCAGAACCAGCAATTGATGGAAGAGCAGCAGTGTGAAGCGGAAATGAATAAGGAAATCGAACCAAGGAAGAAAAAGAAAGGAGAGAAAGGAGTGAAGGTCAGTCCAGTTCAACATTTACCATATCCGCACGCACCATCAAAGAAGGATAATGCTAGACACTATGCACGGTTCATGGACATCTTCAAGCAACTTCAAATCAACATTCCATTTGCTGATGCATTAGAACAAATGCCACGGTATGCCAAGTTCATGAAGGACATTCTTACAAAGAAAAGGAGACACGTGGAAGACGAGACCATACTGCTTGATGCACGGTGTAGTGCTATCATCCAAAAGACTCTACCAAGGAAGGAGTCCGATCCGGGCCGAGTTGTTTTACCGGTAACTATTGGAGACACCTACATGGGTAATGGCTTGATTGACTTGGGATCTAGCATCAATTTAATTCCCCTATCCATTGTCAAAAGATTGGGAAATGTTGAGATCAAATCTACAAGGATGACTTTACAACTAGCTGATAAGTCTACCACTTCACCATATGGAGTTGCTCAAGACATGTTAGTGAAGGTGGACAAATTCTTGTTTCTGGTAGATTTTGTGATAGTAGACATGGATGAGGATCGTGATGTTCCTATAATTCTTGGAAGACCATTCATGAAAACGGCCCGAATGATGATTGATATTGATGATGGACTAATGAAAGTGAGGGTGCAAGATGAAGAGGTAGCCTTCAATCTTTTTGAAGCCAAAAAGCATTTCAATGGTAAGTGTGACTCCTTCCGAATCGATGCCACCAAAGAGGGACTAGTTGATATCGCAGACCAGGTTCATCTTTCTAATCCATCAGAGAAATCTCTTATCGGAGTCTACAAAGTTTTGACCAAAAACGAAGGCTTGGATATGACAAAGGTAGTGGAAGAGCCAAAACTAGAGCCAAATTTGAAGTATTCGTTCCTTGGTGATGAATGCACTAAACCGGTGGTCGTTAGTAATACATTATCCACAAAAGAGGAGAATCGATTGATGCGAGTGCTAAAAAAGAAGGAAGTTGTCAACTTAGTAGAGGTCGGGATGATTTGTTCTATTTCCGATGGTGAATGGGTGAGTGTTGTGCGAGTAGTTCCGAAAACGGGTGGTATCAGATTTTATCGAAGGTTCATCAAGAACCTCTTAAAGACAACAAAGCCCTTGAGGAAGTTGTTCAACAAAGCCGAATCGTGAAGACCGTTGAACCGTCGAGCTCTAAACGACGTTAAACAAAGCGCTTGTTGGGAGGCAACCCAACGTTGTAAGTCTACATTTTAATATTTTTTTTCTGCTGTGTGAGTTTTTGCTGTGTTAAATTTTGAAAAAATTGGGTTCTGTTTTTTACCGTTCGCCCCGCGAACTGAATTCACAGCTTCAGTTCGCGCCGCGAACAAGGTTCGCCCCGCGAACAGTGAATGGCAGAACCAATTTTTTTGAAATTTCCTTCAGTTCGCCCCGCGAACTGAAAAAAAAAACTTTTGTTTTATGTCATTTTCGTTTCATTCCTATTTTCACGAACTTAGGAGATTCTTTCAACAACCTCGCTACTCCACGTCCAAACCTCCAAATTTCAAAACTTCCCCTCTCCATTCCCTTCCTAAGAGGATTTTGTTGATTATGCTAAGTGGCCTGAGGGCAAGCCAATTTTTTGGGGGGTGCAGGAGGTGGTGTAACCCATGGCGATGAGTTGAAGGAAGATTGAGGAGTTTGTTGAATTTTAGAGTTTGTCTTGATAATTGCATGAATACTATTTGAGATTTAAGTGTGTTTTTAATCAACTTGGTTTACCAACATTTCTGTTAAATTGTTCTTACTCTTAAGTCAAGCTTAAAGCAACCGAGAAATGATCGCAAAGAAAGAAGCATAGGACACTTCGAGTGGTGATGATAAGAAGTAGTGTCGGTATTTCAAGGTACACTTTATCGCTTTCTAGACTTAACATGAGTAGTTTGATGGTTTGTGCAAATTTCATATCATAAACTCATTGAAATGTATGTCATTTTGAATCAAAATAGGACTCATTCTTATCATGCTAAATCATGCATCAATCTATTTTTGTGAAAATTTTGAAAATGATAGAGGCATTGTTTGTGAGAAAAACCACTCGACCAAAAAGTTTGAATCAACTAACCTTGTGAGGAATAATCCTTAGTTAAACCCCTTTGAGCTTATTTTAGGATTCATTTGATTGATCATTGTGAAATCAATTGAAAATTGTGGAATAAATGAATCCTAATTTCTTTCGTATCAGTTGAAACCTCAAACCAAGTTGTTTGCAAAATTTTGCCTTTTGCTTATGTCTAAGTAGGGAGCACTATTGAATAAATTTGGTTTTGGAATCTAAAGTTGGGGAGAGTAAAGTGAAAAGTTGATTAGGAACTTGGAAAAGTGAGTTTTTATAAAAGGGTGAAAATATGAAAAGAAACAAGAAAAAGAAATCACCCTTGAAACCATAGAGCAAAGAAAAAAAAAGAAGCAAAGAAATGCTCATGGTTGTGTGGATGTAAAAGGAAAAAGAAAAAAAAATAATAGGGATCAAAGAAATGGAAATTGTGTAGAGTTGAATATTTGGGAATGCTTCCTTAGGATAGGCAATTTGGTTGAATTCTCTTAATCATATCCTTTCTTGTAACCTAAGCCACATTACAACCTTTGAAAGACCTCTTGATTCATATTTTTCACATGATTTGGTATTTGTTGTGATAACCGCATGATTTGAGTTGTTGTTGATTTAATTGCTTGGATGAGTGAAAGTAACCCTTCATGTTATTCATCATCAATATGATGTGTGTGTAAGTTTGATTCAATTTTGACATATATGGCTTTGAATTCCTTGGAATGATTTTTGTACTCAACCATTTCCCTTATTCATGTTTTGTCTAGAATTGAGATAGGTGAATTGAGAAAATGCCAAACGCTTTTGAACCATTTGAATGTCCTTGGTAAATCCTTGTTTCAATCTTTTGTGTCATTGCTTTGGTTGTAAGGGTGGAAACTTTTGTTTAGGGACAAACAAAATGCTAAGTTGGGGAGAGTTGTTAGGGACCAATTGGTACTACTTTTTATATCATTTTATAGGTTCCTTTTACCAAGTTTTGATGTAATTACACACTTTTATTCTCACTATTTTGTATAAATGCAATTAGGTTTAATTTATTTTGTTTTGAATAGTTATTTCACATATTTGTTAGTTTTGTAGAATTTTTGGATGAGAAAGCTTTGGATTGCAGCATCATAATATGGAAGATTTTGGATGAAGCTTGCAAAGCAAGGAAACTGAGACAGCTTCAGTTCGCCCCGCGAACTGAATGACAGTGTCAGTTCGCGCCGCGAACATAGTTCGCCCCGCGAACCCTGCGAATCCAGCAAGTTGATTTTGGGTCAAAAGTGCTGTTTTGAAGGCCAGCTGGTTTTACCATTTTGGTGTCTGCCTTGGGATAGCTTTTCTGCTTTGAATGGAAATGATCAATTAAGGAAATGTCAACTCTTTTAGGAGAGAAAAACACATTATTCACATTCATTCATTATCATACACACATTGATATTGAGAGGATTTTTGTAAGAGAGAAAAACAGAGTTTTTCTTCTTTAACTTTCTGCTTTGAACAATGATGATGAGGAGCTAAACTCCCCTTTGTCAAGATTGGAGGTAGTAACTATTCTCATATGTTTATGTATTCCATTTGATTTATATGTATGATAAAGATTGTTGATGTATTGAATACTGTTTTTGCCCTAAGTTGAAAACCAGATTTGAGTAGTTGTCGAGAGAGATTATTTGAGTCTTGACATAAAACAGATTTTCAAGTAGTGAATAAGTTGTAGAGATAGATTTATTCATTACTCTTCTTTGGTATTAAGCATTAAAGATTGCTATATTGATAGTTAGGTGGAGAGATCGTCTAAGGATCAATATAGTGATTATCACAATATCATTTAGACATAAATGACTTTGAGAGGATACTTGAACATCATCAATAATCTTGAATCTATTTATTTATCATAAGGAATCATAAGCATTTGAAATAGTGAACTCCAATCTTGCCAAGCTTTTATATTTGATTAAAACCATTCTACTATTTTTGTTAACATTTACTCACAAGATATTTTTCCAAACAAAACAACCTTGTTACTTTCTAAACTTATAACATTCGGATTATAGAACGGCGGTAATATCAACCAATCTCTGTGGATATGATACAAAAATATTTGCCGAAGATATACTTTTCAACAATTTCATTTCACTGTCATATGTTATTGATCAAAGAGCATTTAGATCAAGATCAAATCTAACCAAAGTTTTGTGCATGTTAAACATGAGAAATGAAATTATGAACGAGACTCAATGAATCGAAATAAAGACATATATGAAAGCGATAAGACAAGCAACAAAGTAACCGGATAGTAGAGACATGCAACTACAATCAAGGTCAGGGCTTCTATCTTCATCACAACTAAATACCACTTCTCTTATTTATTCCTTTGAAAATAGCTCATCCAAACACTCACTCTCCTCAATTGATGATTTATTAAATTCAATCTTATCTAGTATAGGTCTAGGGATATTATGACTCTGAAACCTAGCAGTAAAGTAATTTTTAATTATACCTTTCACAACATCCACCTCTTCCGCCACACCCGACTCTCTTTGAATTGATACTATGAAGTTCCTCGTAGTTTTAGACTTCAGTATGGAATTCAAATATTTTGTGCTCAAATATCCCTCCTGAATCCATCTTTGTCTAGACTTCTATTTTAGTAAACTCTTCTTGAGATGCATGTTTTTCCAAAGAGACACATAGGTCGTCTTTCTCTTCTCTTGCACTTCCTCAAATAGTTGACTACTTACATCCATCAAATCCTCTTCCGATCCATTTAAGTCCTCCACCTCCTCCTCAGTTTTCAAGTATAGCCATCAAAACACCATTTTGTTCCACCATGTAAGTTTTTCTCTTAGCAACTTAAAATTTTCTTCGATAACAAATGATTTTTTACCCTCCACTAAGAAAGAATCCCATTCCTTCTTAATAAAATCCAGAAACTCTTCATGATCATACCAACAATTGTTAACTTTAAAAGGCTTAGGACCCCAGTTTAGGTTACTAGCCTTAATCCACACTAGTCTATGATTGGATATATCCCTATTTCCAGTTGCTTGAGCCACAATCATCCACTTACTTATTAGCCCCTCGAACAATAAGAATCTATTAATCTTATTACCAGACCTACCATCTGAATTATCCAAGCGTACTTGTTCCCCGCCATTGGTAAGTCTACAAGTTCTATTAGGTCAATAAAGCTGCCAAATTCTTACATCTTATAATTTCTACTACAATTACTCCTATCTCTATTTTCCTCTGTATATTTAGTTGCATTAAAATCACCCCCACCACCCACTCCCCTGTATCTAATTTTTTCTTCCAATTAAATAATTCTAACCACAACAATTTCTTAACTACTAGCTTACAAATGGAGAGTAAATATTCAAAAAGTAACAATTAATACCTTTCCATAAAGCATTAATTCTAAGATATCATTTTCCTTTGAAGCTGAACACATGTACGATGGAGCCTTCCCTCCATATAGTTAATATGCCTCCAGATAGACCTTCTGACTCCTTTGTAGACCACTCACACTCCTTAGATCCCCACATGCTTGACACCATGCTATCCTTCATATGATGGACCTTTGAGTCTTGAATAAAACACATATCGACCTTCTTTTTTATAAGAATTTGACTCAATCTTCTTCTTTTTAAGGAATTGTCGCATCCTCTGATGTTTTATAAGTTATTCTATCTCAATTAACCTTCACCAATAAAATTATTTTCCCACGTAATTTGTTTTACCATTCATATTGTTAATCCTCAAAGGTAATATTTTTAAAGTAAATATTTTCTTTATTTGAACATTGTCCAACTCAACCACATTCTAGGCGTTATGAACATATTTACAAAGTTGAGATTGTTAGAATTAATTCATATTTTCAAAAACTTGTAGACAAATTTTGTTAGAGATTATTTTAGTATTTCTCCTAAAGTCCCACTTGTATTTAAGCAAGTGAGTGGTGTGAACAAACTGTACATTTATTCCTTTTGTAGTGTGTGTGCATTTTTCTGTGTAACTGTCTTGAGTAGCGGAAGTTTGTTATTATTCTCTCTTCTCTCTCTTATTTTGTTCATCTTTATCACCTTGTGCACCAATAATTGGTATCTAGAGCTCCGGTTCATACCCACAAGGAAACACCACGGGAAACACAAATGAAACGGTGAGGCGTTGTGTGATTGATTTCTGTTCGGAGAATTCATGTTAAATTTTTGATAAGAATCGTAATAGAATCACATATCTTGATTATGTGGAATTGGGAAATATTGTGTTTAGGTGAGACCTGAGTGTATTGCACAAGGTTGAAGATGAACGAAAACGATAATCTAAGTACCAACCTTCCAGTGTTTGATGGTAAGAACTATAATCATTGGATGATTCAGATGTGTGTGTTATTTGGAGCTCAAGATGTTCTTAATATCGTCAGCGACGATTACGCTGCACTTCCATAAAATGCAACGGATGCACAAAGAAATGTTCACCATGATCCGAGGAAGAAGGATCAGAAGTCGTTGTTCTACATCCATCAGTGTGGGGATGTGAACGTGTTTGAGAAAATCGTTGATTCGACGATGGTGAAATCTGCGTGGGACACATTGGTGCAGTGCTACAACAATGATGCATCAATGAAAAAGGTGAAACTCCACTCTCTATGTAAGTAGTATGAGAATCTCAGCATGAAGAACAATGAGAAGATACCTGACTACATCTCTAGAGGGATTCTGATCACAAATGAGATGAAGTCGTGTGGAGAAACACTATTTGAAGAAAGTATCATTGAGAAGGTACTTAGATCTCTTACTCCTTAGTTTGATTAAATTGTTGTTGCAATTGAACATTCTAAGGATCTAAGCACCATGAGGATAGAAGAGTTGCAAAGCAGTCTAGAGGAACAAAAGTTGTGTCTGACTGAAAGAACATATGAGGTAGAGGTATAGAGGACTTTGAAAGCTTCTTTTGTCAAGAAAGACCCAAAGTAGTCTTAGTCAGAAGCCAAGAAAAGACATGATAGGTCTCAGAAGTCAGAAACCTCAATTTCTGGGAGTCGGAAGGGAAAGGAGAAGTATGACAAGAGAATGGTTCAATGTTACTTTATAATAGTTTTGGCCTCTTTGCTAAGGACTGTTGGTCAAACAAGAAAAGGAAGTCAAAAGAAGTAAACATAGCCAAAGGAGATTCTAATGATGAACCTGTGATATTTATGGCTTATGAATCTGATGATGATGAACCTGTGTGAATGATGATTTCTAATTCTGAAGGAGACTTTGAATATAAGTCAGAGTCAGAATATGACTCTAAATTAGAAGTCGAGTTTGACTCTGAATTGAATCAGAAGATAAGTTAAAATCTGAAGTTTTTGAAGAAGAGTCGGAATTTGAGGGTTCTGAAGCTGAAACAGAAGATGACTCTGAAGCTGAAGTTGAGTCAGAAGATGACTATGAAGCTGAAAGAGAAGTTACCTCTAAAAGGACTCTGCCTTTGAAGGTGAGTCAAAATCAGAAAATAAGTCTGAAGGTGAATGTGAAGATGAAAAAGACTCTAAAGGCGGGTTTGACTCTGGAGGTGAATCTGATTCTGATCCAAATTCTAATGGTGATCCAGAATATGAAGGTAATTTAATCTCTAGAAATGGAGCTTCTAGAGGTGGAGCTTCTGAAGGAAGAACCTCGGAAGATATTGATTTTAATTCTGAAGACGAGTCAGAGCCTAAAAATTATTTTGAGAGTGAGTCGGAATTAGAAGGCGAGATTGATTCTAAGGAAGAATCTAATTCTGATCCTGATGGTAATTTAGATTCTAGTGGTAGTATAGATTATGAGAAGATTCCAGATTCTGAAGGTGGTCATACTTCTGAAGTCGGTACTTCTGCAGTTTCAGCATCTGATATTGTTCTAGAATCAGAAGGTTCTGAACAAGTTTAGAGGCCATAAAGAATCAGAAACATTCTGAGAAGGTTTGCAGAGTTTGACATGTTGCAACTGAAATAGATTTTGAAGGAGAAGTTATTCAGTGTGCCATGTTAGTTGACTATGAACCTGTGAGTACGGAAGAAGCTCTCAAGCAGAAAGTCTGGATGAAGGCCATAGAAGAAGAACTTGTTGTCATAAAGAGAAACAAGACTTGGAAGCTGATAGAACTTCCAAAGAACAAGAAATCCATTAGCGTGAGATGAATTTATAAGGTGAAGCTAAATCCAAATGGATCAATTGGCAAACACAAAGCAAGGTTAGTTGTGAGAGGTTTTCTGCAGAAATATGGGTTAGATTACTTTGAAGTGTTTGCGCCTAAAGTAAGACATAAAACAATCAGGCTGGTGATTGCGATAACTGCTAACAGGAATTGTCCTTTGATGCATTTAGACGTGAAATCTACATTTTTGAACGATCCATTAGAAGAAGAGGTTTTTGTGTCACAACTTCCTGGATTTGAGAAAAAGAATCAAGAAGGGATGGTGTACAAATTACACAAAGCTTTGTATGGACTGAAGCAAGTCCCTAGAGCTTGGAATCTGAAAATTGATTAATTTTTCAAGAAGCATGGATTTTAGAAATGTGAGATGGAATATGGTGTCTATGTTTAGCATACTTCTGAAGGCAATATGATTCTTGTGTGTCTGTATGTTGATGACATATTGCTAACAGGAAGTTGTGAACATTAGATAGCTAAGTTCATGAAGGAGCTGATGAATGAGTTTGAGATGACTGATATAAGAAATATGATTTATTTTCTAGGGATGGAGATTATGTACTCTGAGAAAGGCATAATTTTACATCAGTTAAAAGATGAACTTGAGCTTCTGAAGAGATTTGAGTTGCTGAATTGTAAAGCTTTTGTCACACCTGCTGATACAAATTAAAAATTGGATTTTGATTTTGATGGTGATGATGTATATGCCACAATATTCAAGCAGTTTGTACGTTCTCTGAGATATTTGTGTAATACCAGACCTGCCATTTGCTATGCAGTTGGAATGATTAGTATGTTCATGTGTAAACTTAAGTGGTTTCATTACCATGTTGTTGTTAGAATTCTGAGGTATATAAAGGGAACTCTAAATTATGGAGTTTTGTTCCTTTCTGATGTTGAAACTGACTCAGGACTTCTGAGTTACTCAGATTCTGATTGGTGTGGAGACAGAGTTGACAGAAGAAGTACTTCTGGATACTTGTTTAAATTTTTAGGAAGTCCTATTTCTTGGTGTTCTAAGAAACAATCAGTTGTTGCTTTGTCAACCTGTGAAGCAGAATATATTGCAGGTGATGTGAGTGCATGTCAAGCTGTCTGGCTTCTGAATTTACTACAGGGTCTGAAGATAAAGGTAAACAAGCCTCTAAAGCTGATGATCGAGAATAAGTTTGCAATCAATCTTTCCAAGAACCTGGTGCTTCATGGGAGAAGCAGGCATATCGAGACTAAATATCACTTTCTGAGAAATCAGGCTCATAATGGAGTGCTAGAAGTTGTGCATTGTAGCACCCAGAAGCAACTGGTATATTCTGATGAAGGCGATCAAGACTAATCAATTTCTCTGCTTGAAGGATGGAAATGATGTTGTTAGTTTTGGTTAAGGTGAATATGAATTAAGGGATTATATTAGAATTAATTCATATTTTCATAAACTTGTAGACAAACTTTGTTAGAGGGTATTTTAGTATTTCTCCTAAAGTCCCATTTATATTTAAGTAAGTGAGTGGTGTGAACAAACGATACTTTTATTTTTTTTGCAGTGTGTGTATATTTTTTTGTGTAATCGTCTTAAGTAGTGAAAGTTTGTTATTATTCTTTCTTCTCTTTTATTTTATTCATTTTTATCATCCTTTGCAAAAAGAGGAATATATTAAATAAATTATAAAAATTGGAAAGCATAGGAGATAACACTCCTTGGTAGGCTACACTATTTATATGACTCTGATATGGAAAGGACCGATGAGATGTGAGGTGAATTTTTGAATTTCATTTTCTACCAATTCCAGGCGTTGAAGTGACACTTAGAAATATACATGATTTCCCTCTTGAATTTCCAAGTATTTCCTTATTTTGTCATGGTACTTATTTTATTTTTCCTACTCTGAGATGTTATCATATATTCTTATGTCGTCTAACAACATTTGATCTTTTTAACTTTTCAAGTTTAGATCTCCACTCTCAAACATAAACAAATTAGTGTTACATCTCATACAAGGAATCATAAGGTATCATCATAAGGTGACATTCTGATAAACTGAAAAGCTTGTTTATTTCATTTGAGAAGTTGGCTATTTAAAACCCTTACATAACAGAATCTGCACTAGCCTAAAAAATAGGACTTCCTAAAGATTAGGCAACTTATTAACAATTCAGAAAATAACTCCTACAACCTAGAAAATAACTCCTACAAACTAGGACATTAACGTTAACAAATTCTCCCTTAAACTAAGTAGATTACTTAGTTTACTTCACATACTCCAAGTAAATCTCTAAGCTTCTGAAATTGTTCCAGCTTGAGAGGCTTTGTTAGGATATCAGCAACTTGATCCTGTGAGCCACAATGAACTAAACAGATTGCTCCTTCCTTGCATAAATCTCTTAGAAAATGGAATCGAACTGCAATATGCTTACTCCTTTTGTGCAGAACCGGATTTTTGGATAATTTTATTGTTGAACTATTATCACAAAAAATGGTTGTGCACTCATTATTATCACAACCAAGCCTTTTAAGAACCATCTTCATCCACATCGCTTGACAAGCACATGCCGTCGCTGCTACGTATTCAGCCTCCGTCGTTGACAGTGTCACAATTGGTTGCTTTCTAGAAGACCAAGCTACTGCTCTTGAACTGATCATGAAAGCATATCCTAAAGTGCTCTTTCTATCCTCCAAACATCCTGCATAATCACTGTCGCTGTAGGCAGTCAACATGCTACTTGCTCCTTTCTGATATAAAATGCCAAAGCTGGTAGTTCCCTTCACGTACCTTAGCACCCTTTTTGAAGTTCTGTAGGTTGAGACATGTACCTACTAATTAAGCTCACTGCATACATCAAATCTGGACGAGTTGATGTTAAGTAAATCAAGCTCCCAACTAGTTATTTGTAGAAAGTGCTCTCAACCATTACTCCATTCTCATCTTTCGAAATTTTGAAACCAGGAACTATAGGATTTAAAACAACATTGCATTCTTCCATTTGAAATCTTTTAAGTACATCCCATGCACACTTCTTTTGGCTAATGAAGATTCCATTTTCCAATTGTTGCACCTCAATACCAAGGAAATACCTCATCTTTCCTAAATCCGACATATCGAATTCCTTCATCATTGACCTCTTAAATTCCATCATCATTGATTCATCATTCCCAGAATATATTAAATCATCAACATATAAACTTACAATCAAAAGTTTACCTTGAATGCTAGTTTTAACGAACAGAGTTTGCTCACTAGAGCACTTCTCAAATCCCTCCCTTAGGAAATATGATTCGATGCGACTAAACCAAGCTCGAGGAGCTTGTTTGAGTCCATAGAGAGCTTTTCTAAGCTTGTACA
This sequence comes from Lathyrus oleraceus, assembly GCF_024323335.1. Lineage (NCBI taxonomy): Eukaryota > Viridiplantae > Streptophyta > Magnoliopsida > Fabales > Fabaceae > Lathyrus > Lathyrus oleraceus. The sequence goes on along the minus strand of NC_066582.1, from coordinate 487,177,685 downwards.
CTTTGTGAGGTTCATCTTTCTTCACAAAACCAAGGGGCTGCTCTACATAGACATCCTCCATTAACTCGTCATGTAAAAATGCAGATTTGACGTCAAGTTGATATACCTTCCATTCCTTATGAGCAGCCAGTGCAAGAATAATTCTGACAGTGTCCATTCGAGCCACCGGTGCGAAGACTTCAGCATAATCAATTCCATATCGCTGCACATACCCTTTGGCGACCAATCGGGCTTTAAATTTCTGCACTTCACCGAGCTCATTCAGTTTCGTTTTGAAAACCCACTTTACTCCAATCTGCTTTGCGCCTTTTGGTAAATCAGTGAGGAACCATGTATTGTTCTTTTCTATGCTCTTGATTTCAACCTCCATAGCTTTCTTCCAATGTTCACTTTTCATAGCTTCTTCAAAATTATCAGGGTCTGAATTTGTACCTACAGCAAAATTAATTTCATTATCTGAAAAACCTTCTCCGCTCACATAATCATTCATCCAGATAGGTGGCCTCCTGTTTCGTACTTCTGTATCGGAGTGTGAGGAAGTGCTGAAAATTGACGGATGTGTTGTTGCATCACTTGTCTCAATTTCATCTTCAAAAACAGCAGCATTATCATCAAAATTTGGATGTGCAGCCTCCAAGTCCCCATCAATTTCCTCTTCTACAGTTATTTTATCTTCACTTTTTCCCCATTCAAGCTCATCAAGTATCTGCTTCTTATAGGTCTTATCCCAATCCCATTTTTTCTCCTCTTCAAACACAACATCCCTGCTGATTACTACCTTCTTTGACACGGGATCATATACTTTGTATCCTTTTGATTCATCGCTAATTTCCAACTGAATGCCACTTATACTTTTGCTTTCCAACTTCGTTCTTTTTGCATCTGGTACATGTATGTGGCATACACACCCAAAGACCCTGAGGTGTTCAACTGATGGTTTTGCTCCACTCCAAACTTCTTCTGGGGTTGTATCTTTTAAGGCTACTGTGGGACATCGATTGGGAACATAAACTGCCCACTTTACTGCTTCAGGCCAAAAAGGTTTTGGAATACCTTTTTCAGACAACATGCTTCTTACACAATTCATCACTGTACGATTTTTCCTTTCAGCGACTCCGTTTTGTTGAGGAGTGTATGTCGTCGTCAGTTGTCTTTTAGTTCCATTGTCTTTACAGAAATCGTTGAACTCAATAGAGGTGAACTCCCCCCCTCGATCTGTTCGTAAGCATTTGATAGAAAGACCGGTTTCTTTCTCAACAAATGTCTTAAATATTTTGAATACAGCAAATGTATCTGACTTTGCATGCAAAATATACGACCAAACTTTCCGGCTATAATCATCAATTAAGCATAGCACATATTTTCTTTCACTATTAGAAATAGGTGAAATTGGACCACACAAGTCAGCATGAATAAGTTCTAACCTTTGTGTTGCTCTCCATGTGCTTCTTTTTGGAATGGGCTCCCTGTGTTGCTTTCCTTTCAAACAGTCTACACAGACTTCATTTGAGATTGTCAATTGAGGCAAACCTTGCACCGTTTTCTTACTCTGCAAGATTTGGAGATTTGTGTTGCTGATATGTCCCAATCTGCAGTGCCATAGGTGTGTGAGGTCCTCACTTGCTGCATTGAAACATACTTCCTGTTTTGGTTGGAGGGACATTAATAGCATCTTGGCTACCAAGATGAACATCCGATTTGCCGTCATTTTGGTTTGAATGATCAAACCTCTCTGTGGATGAATTTTTTTGCACATTCCAGCTTCTATAAGGATGGAAAGACCTCTTTCCTGGAGTTTCCCAATGCTTAGAAGATTATTTTTGAGTTCAGGAACACAAAAGACATCACCGACAGTGAATTTAGCATTATCAACCTCCATTTTGATGCTTCCTTTTCCAGAAACTTGCATTCTAGTATCGTTGCCCAGCTTCATAGTTTGTTGAGAGACACTTCCAAACTCATAGAATAGAGCTTTGTTACCACACATGTGATTACTACAGCCTGAATCCAAGAACCAAATGTCTTCTCGCTTTGCTCCAATTTCATCGACATAGGCCATCAGCAACATCTCCTCCTTCTCGTCTAGTTCTGCGTAATTTGAATGCTTTCCTAATGTAGGGCATTCATATTGGAAGTGGCCAAAATTGTGACATCGGTAACATTCCACATTAGCTTTGTTTAGATATGTTCTCCCTCTTCCTCGACCTCCTCTAATTTCTCCTCTTCCTCGACCTCTCCCTCTTTCAGATCTCCCTTCATGAGTCACCTTCAGCAATACTTGTTCTTCTCCGTCGACATTCTTCATTCTCTACTCATGGATCAACAAGCTGCTTTGAAGTTCATCGACTGTAAGAGTGTCGACATTGTTGGATTCTTCAATGGAGCAAACGACATAATTAAATTTTGGTACAAGGGATCTGAGAATCTTCCCTGTAATATCCCTTTCTTGTACAGTTTCTCCACACGCTTTCATCCGTTTGGAAATGGAAAGAGTTCGCCCGAAATAGGCATTAACAGTCTCTCCCTCCTTCATTTTGAGTATTTCAAACTCAGACTTCAATGTTTGCAATTGAGCCCTCTTCACCCTCGTGGAACCCTTGAACTTTTGTTTCATAGAGTCCCAGATCTGCTTGGAAGTATCATCATTGAGTATGGTCTCCAAGATTTCTCTATCAATTGCTTGATACAGATAATTCTTTATCTTCATATCTTTCAATCGTTGCTCCTCTATCACCTTCATTTGTGCTTCTGTTGCTTGAGTGCCTTCTGGAACCGTGTCGATTCCCTTCTCAATTAGGGTCAAATATTCCTTTGCACGAAGGAAATTCTCCATCAGTTTTGCCAAGTGCTCATAGTACCCATCGAATCTTGGAATTGCCAGTTGCATGAACTTCCCATTGGCACTGCTACTCTCAGCCATCTCTGCTCTCAGAGTTTCACTCTTTGCTGAAGTTTTTTTTATCAGGCCCTAATCGTTGAGCTCTGATGCCAAATGATAAACTGAAAAGCTTGTTTATTTCATTTGAGAAGTTGGCTATTTAAAACCCTTACATAACAGAATCTGCACTAGCCTAAAAAATAGGATTTCCTAAAGACTAGGCAACTTATTAACAATTCAAAAAATAACTCCTACAAACTAGAAAATAACTCCTACAAACTAGGACATTAACGTTAACACATTCCAATACTAAAGTAAAAATTATTGTTGTAATTAAATTCTATAACTAGCAAAAACTCATTTTAATCTTCACCTTGCTCTAAAGCACAATCTTCACCTTGCTCTAAAGCATAATCTGCACGAAAATCCCTTAATGATTATATGGTTCTAACCATGTGTCTAGGGATGGAAGGATCAAATCGTTTTAAATAAGGTGCCTAAAGCACTATGCAGACACTCCCAAAACATAAAGGTAAATCTAGGACCTCTATTTAACACTATGCTAGACATGATTCTATGCAACTTCACAATCCCCTTGATATATAAATCAAATAACTTCTACATATAATACATGATATTCATTGGAGTGAAATGAGAAAACTGTGAGTTTATCCATTATCACCTAAATTGTGTTGTAACCATTCAAAATACAATGTAAACCTACCACAAAGTCCATTAAATTAATATTCCCATTCCTCTTAAACTCGGCTACATCATTATTATCCATCTTAATATCAAGGTAAACCTACCACAAACATTATCTTAAGGCCCTTGTACATCTTAATAGCTCTAGAGTAAATATCTAAAAATATCCTAACCCCTTCATCCAAAATCAACCATCATCCATATATGATGGAATATAAACTCTTCCTTGAAATATAATAATTCCATCATCACCTATTTGTCTAATAAATAAACTTTTCCTTGAAATATAATTATTCCATCATCACCTATTTGTCTAATAAATGTAAACCCAACTTTTGATCACCTAATAAATATAAATCCAACTTTTGACCAATAAATCTATTGTTTATCTTCTATCCTTAATATTGATAGTGTTGAGGCATTTTTAGTGAGCAGAGAGAGAAAGAGAGAATAAGGAAATAATGATTGTATTATTGAATTGAATGATAATATGTAATTATAAAATATTTATTTATATACATCTAAGTGACTTGAATGCTAAGTAAAATAACAAACTAAGTAACACACCTTAAATCCTAATTAGTTTTGGGCCTAGGCTACACAACTCAACTTGTATTATATCTAATATCTCAACATACCCTTATATAATTCAAGTTGGCAAAACACACTAATCATTGTCGATTTGAACTATTCCTAATTTCTTTCTCAATGTTAGGAACATGTCGATCTTCAATCCTTTGGTGAAAATGTTGGTCAATTGTTTTTCACTTGAGCAATGTCTTACTTCAAGTTCACCTTGATTTACCTTCTCCCTTAAGAAAAGAAATCTAACTTATATGTGCTTACTTCTTCCACGCAAAACTGGATTCTTCACGAGATTTATGACTGACTTGTTGTCGATCTGCAATACCAGAGATTTCTTCACTTCGACCTCGATCTCTTCCAGCGCATATCTAATCAAAATTGCTCAACACACAACATATGATTCTGCTATGTATTCAACCTCACACGATGATAATGCCACCACGAGTTACTTTCTCGGGCACCATGAGATTGGGGTGTCAAATACTTGAAAGAAATATCCAGTGGTGATTCTTCGATCTTCCTTATCGCCACACCAATCAGCATCTGAATCATAAGTAACCATAGCTTATTTACTTTCAGAGTTTCATCGAAATAAAATTCCATAATTTTTCGATCCTATTAAGTATCTCAGAACTCTTCTTGCAGCCTTCATGTGTGACACCCTTGGTTCACTCATATAACTACTTATTATTCCGACTGAGAAACATATATCAGGTCAACAGTTGCACACATATCTCAGAGATCCGACAATTTTTTTGAACAAAGTTGTATCGACTTTGTCTTTCTCTCCCTGCTTCTCAAACTTCAAATTTGGTTCGACAGACGAAGATGCAGGAGTTAAATCATCCATCCTGAATCTCTTGAGTATCTCATTGATATATTTTCTTTGGTGCAACATCATACATTGCTTTGACATTTGAAATTCTATGCTTAGGAAGTATGAAAACTTTCTCAGATCCGACATTTCAAATTCCTTCTTCATCATCTCTTTGAACTTTGACAAGTTCTTCAAGCTATTTCTAGTTACTAGCAAGTCATCGACATATAAGAAAATGATTGTTATATCTTATGTCACAACCTGAACATAGACACCATGCTCAGATTTTCATTTTACGAATCCCAATTCGAAGTCGATCTTATTGGTCCATGCCCTAGGTGCCTACTTGATACCATGAAGCACTTTGTACAACTTGTATACTTTCCTTGCTTCTTCCTGAGTCAAAAACCCAGGAGGTTGTCTGACATACACCTCTTTATCGAAAGGTCCATTCAAAAATGTCGATTTCACATATAAGTGAAATGTCGACCAACCTTACTGACATGCCAAGGCTAGAATTAGTCGAATAGTTTCTGATCTTGCGACATGTGCAAAGACTTCAGAGTAGTCGAGTCCCGCTCGTTGAATAACTACTCGAGCTACCAATCTCGCCTTATCTCTTGCTATCAACCCATCATAATTGTGTTTCAACTTGAACACCAACTCCACTTTGATTGCTTTTGTATGTGATGGCAATTCGACCAAATCCCATGTATTATTTATTTTGATTGCTTGTAACTCTTCGACCATAGGAGACTTCAAATTCATATTCTTTAAAGCCTCATTATAGTTGATTGATTCATCATCTGCGAGTAAAGAAAAATGAACTAGTTCTCCATCTGTTGTGACTTCATCATCACCAACCACTTCATAGTCTTGAAGTCTTGATGGACGAGCTCTATTTCTTTGAGGTCTCTGACTTGTGCTAGCCATAGTCTCTCCGGCTTCGAATGTGTCAAGTATGTAAGCAACAACTTCGACTTCATCTGGAATATCAACAATATCTTCGACTTTGACATCATTACTTGCTTCGTCGAAATCATAGCTCATCAATGGCTTGTCAATTGCATTACTAAAATTCCAATCCCAGACAGAATATTCACCATTCATAATATCTCGACTAATCATAATCTTATGATTAATTAGATTGAACAACCGGTATGCTCCAGTCTTATGATATCCTACCAGAATCATAGGTTCACTCTTGTCGTCAAGCTTCCTTCTTCTTGCATTAGGAACATTCTTGTAACACATAGAACCAAATACCTTCATATGACTCACTGATAGTCGTTTGCCACTCCACACTTCTTTAGGAACCTTGTTCTTCAACTTCTTAGTAGGGCACATGTTCAGTATATAAACAACTTCACTCAATAAGGATTTTAGCAAATTCTTCTGCTTCAACATGCATCTCACCATGTCCAATATGGTCTTGTTTCTTCTTTCTACTATTCCATTATGTTGAGGAGTATAAGGAGAAGTTACCTCATGATCAACACCATGTTCTGCACAAAATGCTTCAAATATCTTGGATGTGTATTCACCACCTCCATATGTTCGTAGAACCTTGATCTTATTTTCACTCTGGTTTTCGACAAGCATCTTGAATCTCTTAAAGATTTTGAATACTTCGTCCTTTCTCTTGATCATATAGATCCACAAATTTCGACTAAACTCATTGACAAACGAAACAAAATACATATTTCCACCAATGGTATGCTCCTCAAAAGGAACACATACATTGGAATATATAACTTCGATTATACAGGATGATCTCATTGGCATAGTCGAAACGAAAGACTTCCTGGACTACTTTCCGAATAGACAACCTTCACAAATTTTGTCGGGCATCTCAAGACATAGTATACCAATTGCTATATCTTGAGTTATCAGTTGATTGAGCGACCTAAAATTCATATGGACAAACCTCAGATGCCACAACCAACTATTTTTGTGGCCGACAAGTGTTTTCAGACATTGCGCCTCAATTGAACTAATCATGGTATTAAATGTTCTTTTCTTCGACATAGTAGATTTCAAGACCAACTTATTATGGATTTCAAAAAGTTCTAAGGCTTTATCTTTCATAAACACTGAGAACCCCTCTTCGACTAGTTGTCCAAGACTTAGGAGATTGCACTTTATTCCAGGGTTATAAAGTACATCTTTGATCAAGGCTTTCTCTCCATTACTCCTTTGAATAACTATGTTAATAGTACCTTCAGCTTGCAAAGAGCTATTATCAGCAAGTTTAACATTTCTCTTCTTTAACTCGTTGAAATCTACTAACCATACTTTTCGACCAGTCATATGATTAGAGCAACCTAAGTCTAGGAACCAGATCTTGATTCGACAAGGTCATCTGCAACTGCAGCCATAACCGCCATATCATCAAAATCATATAAATCTTGACATTCAAGGTTTGCTCCTTCGTCCTTGCATTTTGTCGATCCCTTGTCTTTCCTGTACCAGCAATGCTTGGCCAAGTGACCCCATTTTTCACAATTATAGTATTGGACACCTTTTTCTCTTCTTTGTCTTTTAGATAGGAATTTCCTTCTCCTCTTTTCGAGGATTCATAAGCTCTATCATTGACCTTATTCTTGTGAGAATTCGACCAAGACTTCTTGCCCTGAATCTTGTCAATTCTGCCTTTGAACTTGTTGGAACCACCATTCTTCTTCCATGACTGAGCATGTAATGCTTGTATCGATTCTTGAACTCATTTCCTTTCGATAATCCTAATCTCGTGCGCCTCCAACGAACCAACCAAATCTTCCAGTTTCAGGGTTTCAATATTTTTGAATTATTGAATAGCTACGATAATATGATCAAAGTGAGATGTCAACGTACGTATTACCTTCTCAACTATCATGTTATCAGTTAGGGTTTCACCAAAACCCTTCATGAGATGGAGGAGTTTCTGCACCTTCGAAACATAGCCTGCAATCTTTTCGTCTTCTCCCATCGATAACAATTCATATTTCGTCACAAATTTTGCAACTTGACAACCTTGACTTTCTCGCCTCCTTCATAGTACTTGACAAGAATATCTCATGCCTCCTTCGTTGATTCAACATGAGCGATTCTGTCGAAATTAGCCACATAAACTTCAGATTGGAAGTAAAATGACGTCTTGCAATCCTTCTTCTTGGAATCCTTGTGAGCGAATCTCTGTGCGTCGGTTGCATCCTCACCAACCACAGGAACACCATTAGTAACCACTTCTAGAGTTTCATGAAAGTCAAATAGAGATTACAATTATCTTCTCCATCGAAGCCACATCTTGTTGTCAAGAGTTGGAAGGGAGTTTGGTAAATTTATGTTACCATTCATCTTTACAGTGATTGGTCAACAACAACTCAAGATCCCAGAAACACGGCCTTTAACGTGTGATTCTTGAAAACACGGTCAAGAATCTAACCGAAGCTCTGATACCAATTTGTTAGTGTTGAGGCACTTTTAGTGAGGAGAGAAAGAGAGAATAAGGAAATAGGGATTGTATTATTGAATCGAATGATAATACTGAATTATAAAGTGTCTACTTATATACACCTAAGTGACTTGAATACTAAGTAAAATAAAAAACTAAGTAACAAACCATAAACCCTAATTAACTTTGGACTTGGACCACACAACTCAACTTGAATTATATATAATATCTCAACAAGTATAATGATCTCGGTAGAAACTCCACAATCAAAACAGAGGTTCTAAATTGCTCCAACAACTCATTATGGTTTACTATCAAAGTAGACACGAGTTCATATTTAAAACCTCAACTACTAGAATATATTTCCATATAGGGAAACTAAGCTCAAAATCAATTTCTTTAAAAACTTATAAAAACATATATTGCCTCATTTTCAACTCATTAGATACCTAAAACTCTTATGATTTACTTAATACTTCAAATCTAAAAACTATATAGGTAATGCTTCTATATCTTTAAAATAAAAATTGCAATGGTTAACTCTAAATAATGAGTCGGATACTTTCTTTCATTAATATTAAGTTTTTTTATGTATTAAAGGTTCACATGGATCTGGAAAATAACAGAATACGGTAAAATTTGATCTTCTCTTACGCTCATGAAAACTCTTTTCATATTAGATATCTCAGGGAAATAACTCTCTTTTATGGGTAATAATAGACAAAGGAAATACTAACTTATAAAAACCCTTGATAAAACTACATAACACTCTAAATCCATATAAATCTTAATATTAGTTATAAACTTAGGTGTTTTCCACTCGACGACACTCTCTATCTTAGAAGGGTTGGCAATTATCTACCTTTCGAGAGAACATGTCGTAGAATTTGTTCCTCTAACTGAAACTCACATTTGTTCAATTTAGAAAATAACTAGAAGTTTGAAAATTTATCTTAAAATATACAGCATGTTCCTCCTTCGTCTTAAAATAAACTAAGATATCATCAATGAAAATCACAATAAAGGAATCTAGAATGGATGGAAGATACGATTAATGTAGCTCGTGAATATCTCTGGTACATTCGTCACACCAAAAAGCATTACTAAATACTCATAATAATTTAAAAAGGATGTTCTTAAAACATCCTCAAATCTTATATGAATCTAATGATACTCTTGATATCAAATATATCTTACAAAAGACATATGCTCCTCTCAACTAGAACACAAAGTCATCTATCTTAGGCAAAGGATAGAGTCTCCAAGGAAACATTGGAAGAATTAATTGAAGTCAAAGAAAAATTAATGTCGACCCTTATAATTGTTAAAGTCAAAATTGATTGGGGTAGAAGGATTGGAAGATTTGCAAAATTCTGAAATCTTTGAAATTTTTGTCATTGACAATCTGTTGAACAATGATTGGCGAAAATAAATTATACATTTTTTGAAAGATCCAACATGAACCAAAATTTGAAAGATCAAATACAAGGCACCGAGTTATGTTATTATCGACAATGAGTTGTTTAAGAAGACAACTAAATAAATTCTACTTAAATGCCTTAGTAAAAGCAAAGCGTATTTGGAAATTTTCGATGTCCATAGTGGATCATGTGTCGCTCATCAAGTTGGTCAGAAGATAAAATGTCTCTTCTTTCGACAAGGTATATATTGGTCAACTATGTTGAAAGATTGCATAGAATTTTCCAAAGGGTGTCAAGAATGTCAGAAGTGTGCAAGGATTCAACATGTCTCTGCCAATGAATTACATTTGATTGTGTAAGCTTGGCCATTTAGAGGTTGGGAATTAGATTTAATTGGTGAAATTTTTCCCGCATCATCCAAAAGTCATAAGTACATCTTTGTAGGTATATATTACTTTACCAAGTGGATCAAAGTTGTTCCTTTAGTCAAGGTGGATCAAGTAGCAGTAATTAATTTTATCCAAAATCACATGATTTATAGATTTGGAATTTCTGAAACCTTAATCACTGATCAGAGTTCAGTAGTTACTAGTCGAAATATGGTTGAGTATGCTTTAGATTCTAGGGTCAAAATCTTAACATCTACGCCTTACTACGCTTAGGCGAATAGCCAAGTTAAAGCAGCCAATAAAATTATCATAGGCCTAATTAAAATATATGTGGGTCAGAAGTCAAGGAATTGGCATATAACTTTAGACCAAGCACCGTGGGCTTATCGAAACTCCCCTAAAGAGGCAACCAACTCTACCCCATTTCGACTAACATTTGGTCATGATGTAATTTTTTTTGTCGAGATTTATTTGCAGTCTACTAGGATTCAAAGGCAAATTGAAATCCCTTATGATCAGTATTAGAGTATGATGTTAGATGAGTTAGTTAATAATTAGATGAAGAAAGGTTAGCTGTTTTAGATGTTCTTATAAGACAAAAGGAATGAATAGCTAAAGACTACAACCAAAAGGTTAAGTCGAAAAACTTTGTAGTTGGAGATAATGTTTGGAAGGTTATTTTTCCCATTGATATAAAGGATAAAACCTTAGGCAAATGGTCACCAAACTTGGAATGGCCATTTTGAATTAGCCAAAAAGTCAAATTCTGGTCCTAAAAGTCGAATTCCGAGGATAAATGACAAATACTTAAAAAGGTACAGGCCTATGCTGCGGGAAGTTTAAATAGAGGGAGAGTAGTAATGATGGAAAATAATAGAATGCTAAGATGATGTTAATTCAAAAAATGCTAAAACGACAAGCAGTCATTAATACAGTGAAGTAAAATAAATAAACTTGGCGATTCAAAATGGGAAATCAATTTTCATTTTGTCAAAGTGCATCTTAGCAATTCGAAGTTTCTTATCATTCTTGGAGTCGACTACCTTCAGTCTGTTGACCTCTTTCTTCATTGCTCGAGCATTTCCATCATGTTGGATACCAATTTTGACTTCCTCAACCAATTTTTCCTTAACAAAAGCTAGATAGGAAGCTTTGCTATCATTTTTCTCCTTTTATGTTGCTTCAATTTTCTAGTGTAGCTCGTCCATTGGTTGAGTCCACCTTAGAATGTTGGAATTACAAGTGGCTAGACGAACCTTGTCTTCTTTATCTTTTGCTTCCACTTCTTTGAGTTGACTTTGAGATTGAGTAACTAAGTCGCATTCTTGAGACATAGCATCGGTTTTCCGATCGAGTCTCTTAGTAGATATTTTTTAAGCCTGACATTCTAAGAAGTTTTCTCAAGAAATGGCTCAAAATCAAGAATGAAACTGACAAAGGAGTCGGGCGCCTCTGGCTTATTCATTTGTGCCAACAATCCCTTGATCTCATAGAGAGCGACAAAATTGTCTTCTATGGTCTGAATCAGATCCATGTCGATAATTTTTTCTTTCAACTTTTGGATTAACTCGGCGAAAAAATCACCAAAAGGTTCATTGCATGGAGCAGGTTAAGAGTTGGGGGATTTCTCAACCACTGTCTCTTGGCTACCCATGAGGATCTTAAAAGATTTGAAATTGTTTTTCTCCCGAACATCCTCGAGGCCTCCTTGATTAAGAGTGGTGTTGAAGGTGTTAAATGAGGAAGTGGAATATGGGTTTCACTAACTGTTGGCGAGGGTATTGGAGTATGAGATTTTGGGTTTCTTTCCTCCCGACCACAATAGGCTGAGGTTGGACAGGATCTTGAATTTCTGGGTCTTGACCAATATCTGCATTCCCTGGTGTCAGAGTAGTTTTGTCTATACCAGTCGATTGATGGTAAAGGTTTTAGGGGTTTGGCGGTTTGGCCCATCAGATGATGGTCCAATTTGTTGGTTTTCATGCTTTTTTTCAAGGGATCAACATTATGTTCCTTGACTACCTTCTTTGGGTGATCAACAATTATCCCTCCGACTGGATTGTTAACTATTGTTGGTTGGACTGGTGGAGAGCGTGTTATAGGATTTGGTCAGTGGATACTTGAATCAACGATTGTTGATGGAGGATTATTAGGGTTTGGTAGTGATAATGGAAATTCAACAGAAAGAGGTTGCTCTTGTGAATACAATTCGAATAACAAAATGGAATGTAAGATGTAAAACCCAATTTTAGGAATTAATTATTATATTATTTTTATTATATTATATTTAATTATTTGGAGTGTTAAGTAATTAAGCGGTTGTGAGGTAGTATAATAATGGATTAATTAATTTAATTAGTGTGATAATTAATTATTTAGTGATATGAGATATAATTAAATAATTAATTAATTAACTTGGTTGCATAGTGAGTGGTTAATTATTTAAATTTAAATAGAGTATTTAAATATTAGGTATTATTGGGCCTAGTGATTAAATTAGATGATTTAAGCCCAACTAGAATACTATTATAAATAGTAAGAGTGAAAGAAGTGAGAATTAGAATTCACTTGAGCACTGAAGGCAATAGAGAAAGAGGAGAGGGAAAGTAAAGAGGAGTCAGGGTTTTCATCAGATTTACAAGGTAAGGGGGGAAATTCTTATTATTATGGATTAGTATGTTGGGTCAATGGGTAGGAACATGTTTTAGGTTGAAATCCTTAATTGGCATGGTTTTAGAATTATTAGGTTTGATAAATACTCTTGAATTGTGATGATTAAATTATGCAAAAACTGTGAATGAATATATAATTGGATGAGTCATAATTTTCTGAACGTGTAGCTTTTTACGGAATCGAAATCGGAGGTCCGGAAGTCCTCCAACGATGAAAAATGCGGGGAAATCTGCATTCTGTTTCGTGTTAGCGCAGGAACAACTTTCTGTTTTGCGTTAACCGGTTAACCCAGGGAGTTAACCGGTTAACACTGTTATAATATTGAAAGAGTTGAATTCTGTCTTGCGTTAACCGGTTAACCCAGGGCGTTAACCGATTAACACTGTTAAAAATTGCCAAGAAGCGCATTCTGTTTTGCGTTAACCGATTAACCCAGGGTGTTAACCGGTTAACACTGTTTGAAAAGTGAAAAATTGATATTTAATTGTGGTGTGCGTTTTGGAATGAAATCTATGTGTACATATTTGATGATTGGCCTATATTGGTGAATAATATATTGTATGAATGTGTATGTATACCATTATTGAATTGTGAATGATTTATGGTTATGGATGTGTATATGTAATCGTAATTGATGTGTTGTGATGAATGTGTATATGTACCAATTGTGAGTCATGGTGATATGTGGGATGTTAAGACGGTATATAGATGGTCTTAATTGCATATGTGTTGGTATATGTGCATTCATTCATAGCATGGTTGACTTCATTGTAGAAGTGGTCAAGCGGTGATCCTTAATTGGAAACAGACGTAGCAGACGTTAATCCTTAATTGGGATTAGGCGTAGTATTAAGCGGTGATCCTTCATTGGAAACAGACGTAGCAGACGTTAATCCTTAATTGGGATTAGGCGTAGTATTTAAGCGGTGATCCTTAATTGGAAACAGACGTAGCAGACGTTAATCCTTAATTGGGATTAGGCGTAGTATTAAGCGGTGATCCTTCATTGGAAACAGACGTAGGGATTTGGTCTTGTCCGGATCGGAAGCGTGGCTTGGATTCTAGATATTGAATCGGAAAGCGGTGAAACTTTGAGTTCACATTGAGGTACCACATGCATAGAGTCACATTGTCTTGCATTGAGTCGTCTATAGTTATGTGATCATTGAATGCATGTATTGATGTGGATGCGATGTACGTTTGAAATATGTGAGATGATTGTTAGTTAATATTATTGACGTGACTATACCAAGTGTGATGAATTCTTAAATTGTGTTTTAATTCATTGTGCCTTATTATGCTATTTCATGATGATTTGAATTCTCACCCTTTCTGTTTGAATGTTACCTTTACATGGGTATCGTGCAGATACTACAGAGTAGTATTGCTGGAGTAGGTGGACGGTAGCTCGCTCAAGAATAGCTGGGGAGTTCCGTATTTAGTTTGAAATTAGGTAATGAGTCAATGCTCTGGTCATGTAACACTGGGTAGATTAGTGATATTGAACTCATATCTTATTTTGATATGCTTTATGTCATTAATTGTTTTATTTTATTTGAAGTGATTATTGAGAGGTGATCATGGTATGGGACATGGATCATATTATGAATTACATGAGTATTCTTTATTTTCCGCTGCGAACGCATATTGCTTGAATATTCATGATGAGTGAAATGTGTTATTTTGAATGACCAGGTGTATTGTTGGTTTTTGAAAGTTTTAAGTTTCGAAAACGTCGATGTGACGCCCTTTTCTTTATATGCGTGCTTATTTACTCTGATTATATGTTAAATAATTTGGGGTAGAAAAATGGGTGTTACATAAGATGGAGATCGAATTAGAGATTGAAAAGAAATCTAAGAGTACCTTAGTGACCTTGAAATCAGGACTTGAAGTGGCACTTTATGGGCTTGTGGTATGTGGGTTGTGCTTTATTCGTTATGTTTTTTTTTGTTAGTATAGGGTGTTCTTCCTCTTCATTTCCCCATTATTAGTAGTTAAAACATTCTCTTTTCTGACTTTTTTGGGGTTGTCCTTAGAAGCATGTCTTTTTCTTTTCTTTTTCTTCTTAGCCTTTCTATTTAAGAAGTCTCAGAATGAGCCTTGTCCTTCTTCACATCCTTGATATTGGCGGCTAAAACTCTATCAGTCGGGGTGGTTTGATATTTACGAAGGACGATCTAAGTCGAAATCAAACTTT
Organism: Lathyrus oleraceus; assembly: GCF_024323335.1. Lineage (NCBI taxonomy): Eukaryota > Viridiplantae > Streptophyta > Magnoliopsida > Fabales > Fabaceae > Lathyrus > Lathyrus oleraceus. The sequence goes on along the minus strand of NC_066582.1, from coordinate 487,162,584 downwards.
CACCACTCTCAGTAGTGGATTCCATCTCTTTGCTTTCATCATGAATTGTTTGTGCAAACTAAAGTATGCATAATTTTTAGTATGATAAAGGATGAATGTGAAGATATGAAATTCATTAACAAAGTAAGTTAAACATGTTTCTCTTCATTATCGGGAAATTCAGTGTCCTGGTTCTTCTTGGCTTTCTTTTTAGATGGGGTGGCAGTAGTGGAAGTTCTTTCTTTCTTTCGACCCTAGAAGATAAGAACAAAGATGAATAAGTTGTGTAAAAGGACCTATAGTCTTAGACAGAACAAAGCTATGGAAATTTTACTTGTGTTGTTATGAAATAGTTCGACACAAGTGAGTAAAGGAGAACCTAAAGGAAAGTTCATAATTTCCTAAGAGTCTTGTAGTCACCTGTTGATATGAGAGACAAGAATTAAATTTGTTCAATATCGAGATGAACATAGCCTTTATAATTATCGATGTGATACTTAGTCGAAACTACCCTATGAAGAGGTCCTTTCAATTCATTATTTAAAGTTGATAAAGACACACATGGGAGCCAGTCTGGAAATTATGGATGAAAAGCTAAGAAAAACTCAAAAGTTGGCAATGGTGAAAGTTTAGAAAAATAAAATTTTAAAGAAAACTTATACTTATCGTGTACATAGGGAGGAATTTTCAAGTTTGGAAGTTTTTCAATAACTTTATGTTTTAAAGTAACGGTTGCGTCATAGATGGTTCGACTAAGATAAAAAGGATTATATATAGTTTCAAAATAACACGGGAAAGCTTGAATTTATTTGATATGCGTACCTTTACTTTTCTTTGTCTGGTGCTGCATAAACGAAAAAGGGATATGTTAGGATTTGGACCATAAATAAAGAGTCTATCTCGCCACGGTAGTAGGCGAAACACTAGTCCTCAAATTCTTTGGCACAATGGAAAGAAGGTGAGAGTTCAGAAGGATTCAGATGCGTGAACTTTTTGGTATAAAACTTTAAACACTTTTGATACCATTGTTTATGTGGCTCATCACTGGCCAAGAATACTAACTATTCTTTAACACCTGATTTGGTAGAAGAAATTCTAGTCGACAAAATGGAGGGTTTAAAAAATTCCATCAAAGTGTCATGGAACTCTCTTTGGTCCTTGGGAAAAGAGGCTGGGAATTCCATCTTGAACGAGTCTGGTTCATAGCTTCGACTGACAAAATGTGCCATAGTCGAGACAAATTTGTTGCAATTGTGGAACATGGAGAAGTATGTCTCAAAGACTTCTTTCGATGCAAAGTTGCCATCATCTGGTGTAACCTTCGCAAGCCTTAGGCCTTCGACACTCCTATCTATATCAGGTTAAATTTTAACCTTGAGGGAAGGTTCAAAGGTGGCGTTAAGCCATAGCTGCAAAAGCCAAATGGGGCCAGAGACCAGAAATTTTTTCTCGGGATCTTCCTATGCCTTGATGTCATGAAAGGCAATCCCAAAAGATTCATAGATAGTCAGATACCCAGAGGGTAAGGAAGGCTATATCTTCTTGGGTGCTTATGTTGTCGGTAGAGGCATGATTGTGTTTGATAAAAGCACTAAAGATAGGGTGTGAGAAGGTGAAGTTAGGTGTAGTTTTATTTATTAAAGTGGGGTCGAAGATTTCCCCAGTTGGTTGAAGGCCAACAATTGATGTTATCTCAAATAGCACGGGGTAACCATTCCACATGGCAGATGAAATGTGTTGGTCGAAGTTTCCCAGAAACAAATAGCAACGACCAACATGTGAGAATTATACTTAGGACCAGCTCTTTAGAGTTGTATCAAATTAAATAAACCTTGTTCCTTCCATACTATTTCCTTATTTTGTTGAACCATATCCAACCACTTAATATAATAAGCATTGTTACTTGAAGGAGATGAACGAAATACACAATTTTTATGAAACTGAAATCAAAAGGTTCATCCTCAAACACATGGGGTTTGAACTATAAGAAATTGGGAAAAGAACTCTCCAAGTTTTGTGGTTTCTTATTTGGTATGGGTAGAGGACCCATGAGATTATGATAGTGCCTAAAATGGAGTAAGGGATTAGTACCTGAGAAAACCAAATTGCATATTTTTCTTCTTGAATTGGAGGTTCTACGATGTATGTATGACCATCTCTGAGAATGGGAGCTTTAAGTTTAGTAGTAGAGGGAACCTATGGTTGACGTTTAGTAAGAGAACTAGAAGCCATTTTTGAGTGAAAAAAGAAGTTTGTTGAAGAAATGGGAACGAGAGTTACAGAAAGACTAGAGAATTTCTAGGGCTTTAAGGACGAAGAAGGTAGCAAAAAGGAAAAGGAAATGAGTAATGAGCATACATATAGTCGTGAGGAGAAATTTTTTCAGTTTCCATCTAAAAAGATGGACAAGTGGCGCCTCGGATTAGGCAGTTGACTTTTAATTTTTTCGAAAAAATTAAATTAAATGATTTCTTTTAATATGATTTAATTTTATGGTCCATGATTGTCCTAGGAAATCGCAGTGATGATGACAATCTGCACGCATGCCATTGACGTAAGAGTTTGCTGAAAAGTGATCATAATGACTAAAAACCTCCAATTACTAAGAAATGTGCATACTATCTTGAACAATGTCGAGCAATTACTAAAAACTCCACCTTCCTTCCCTCTTTTGTACATGATCGCGAGTGGCATTTTTGGGAGGCATTTGTTTGCTTGGAATTTTTAGCTGAAGAATTCAAAAAAGAATGATAGTGACCATATTTGAAAATGCTAAGTGTCAAGAGTCTCAAACATAACTTTGACATATTAATCATGTTAAATGAAGATGGTTCGACTAACTTATCATATGATCTAAGACATAATGTATTTTAATGCCCATGAAGTCTGGTTTGGAAGAGTCTCAAGAACAAATCCACAAGACTAAGATCACCCTCTCTTTAAAACATGTCCAGAATCTCGAAAAGGTTTGCACTAATCAACATTTTGACATGGAGATGAGGTATAAAGGTGTCTAGTTTGACGCATTCACGTGGTTGTTGGAAACTTCGAATATTCTTATGTCCAAAGATTAGATTATTTGAAAGTATTTCGACGCCACAATAGGAGTCGACCAGAGATTATCAACAGAGGCAGTTAGGGGGTTCAAAGGCGATTATCAGCATGATAAGTGGTTTGCAGTAGTTTCGGCATTGGAGACGCGTGGAAGCAAACTAGAAGACTATAGTTCAGGTAAGGGGATACGAGTCAAGTTTTGTGGAGGTAACCATTGTCAACAGTTAACATTGTATTACTATATAAGTTGATCTCATTGTTGTGATCAAGGGTCGTAAATTTCATTTATTATTTATAGAACTAAAGTATCTAAGTCACGGGGAGAAATAGTTTGTGAAAAAATGTATGAGTCATTGTCCTTTCTTTAAATCTTTAAGTCTTTTCAATTAAAGCATTTACTTTTATGATATTTATTATGTTTTTTTGTCTATTTTCTTCCTCCAAAACAATTCCACATTTTTTCAATTAGAGTTTATGTTAAGTTTTTCAACATTCAAACATCTAAAGTCCAATCCCGAACATTTTTCGTTGCATTTTTCTGCACAAATTATGCTTAAGATTTTTTCAAGCTTAATCCATTCAGTAAACTAAAACTCGTTATTTTTTCTTTAAAATACCAGTAAACATGTGACTTTTTAAATTGTTTGTACCCGAACTGGCGGATTCGATCTTTCCCATCTCTGCATGCGCTCTTCGACTAAGATCCTTGTTCTTTGGTCTACATAAACAAACACATATGTCATAAAAGGAATTCAAGGGCTTTCAAACAAAATAAAAATAAAAAGTCATTTACCTATATATGTGACAAGGTGTCCACTATAACACCCTTTAACCCCAAATCTTTATTTATAAAAGATAAAACAATTATTAGCTCAAAAAAGGTGTTACACATTCTCGACAAAACAATAATATTTCAAATAAAATATAATATAGCAAAGAAACACTACTTCAACCTGCTTTATAATATCTCAATAAAATAAAACACTCGATTAATTAAATTAATCTAACAACAAATTAAAACCATTTATTAAAACATTTCAACCCATTGTTATAGATCAGAGCGTCAACAAAACTAAATAACGTAGAAAACACCAAATTAGAGAAGAGACCTCAACGCCCTCCTCCAACTCAACAACAACTATTATTCTACCTTATTATTTGTATTCCAGGAGAGTGCATAATACCACAAAATAACAAACAGGGGTCAGAATAACTTTACAGATGATAGTGGTGCATTAAAGAGTAAGGATAGTCATATATAACATCAATTATCCTTCTCACACAATAATTTACAACAACAACAATCACAACGCAAATTTATTAATGCAATGTAGTCCTCTTCTAAGATGCATGTGGTACCAATGTTTGGATGTCAGAGATATGTTATTAATTTATCCACGTCTTTGGTTCCTCTCAGGAACACAGTGTTCTCTCTAAACATGAGACATGTCTCTGGTCCCTCTCTGGAAGACAGTGTTCTCTCTGAATATGAGATCGTCATTGGTTCTCTCTGAACCGTGTCATCGTCGGACCAAAGTCCTACCTATCTCTTATATATATGAATGCATGAGACTCAACAACCATTCAGAAAACACATACTCAACAATCAACTTGAAATCAAAGAAATAGCATTCACATCTTGCACTAAAATATGTTCTCTCTGAACAAGATTCTATCTGAACCATAATTTTGTCAATGGAAGGCTAACAAGGTAGTTCTTTCTGAACTACTCAACTCAAAATATGTTATACAATTATCTCTCAGTCATATAAACATATAATATTACACATACTCATCAACAGGGTAAACCTTATTATTACTCATGTAAGACCGCCAACAGGGTAAGGCAGCAAATATTCAAGGCAAACTTTATCCTTATCAAAACAAATTTGAACCTATCAGATTAATCAAATCTCAAATCAACTCAATAATATTATTATAAATTACTCAATAACTCACATTTAACTCGTTTGGCTTAACAATTTTAAGCAAATTAAAATATTACTCAAAACGCAGCCTTATAATGTTAAAAGGCTCAAACTCAACTCAAGTGTATCCTATATTCTGATCTCCAACTCTAAACAACTCAAGAGCAACTCTGACAACTCTAATGTGAAAAATCTGACTCTTAAACTCATCAAAAAGGTAATGAAAATTCAGTGAAATCACCAACTACTCAAAATTCAACCTTCTTGATTCAACTCGATCAATCACACGATTGAAACTCTAAAACATAATGTCTAACTTTAAAATAACACCAAAAATTAGAGACTTATGATAAAATTTTGAAATAATCAAGTTTAAAATATCATTAAACTCTCTTTCTAAAGCAACTGACCGCACCCTAAATGGACTTACGAACCTCAAGTTACGCGTGAAACATGATGACCAACGCATGACTGAAATTGAATATGCCTCTGGTATAAAGTCAGCTAACTGCTATTGTTGTATGATCCTAGACTCAGTTTCCCTGCTTCAAAATAACGATTATTGTATTAGCTTTCTAACTCAGCTGAAGACACCTCGAACAGACTTATGAAACTCAAGTTATGCATGAAATAAGACAATCAATCTTCTTTTATGTGTACCTGTGATTTTCTGCATTTTTCTCCATATTGAACGTATTCAAAACTCGTCTTTTTCGCCAATTTGAGTTCTAACTCCCCCCCAAAACACACAGATAAGTATCCCCATTGAAAGGACATAAAAATTAGGAAAATTTTGCCCTTTAGGATTTTTCTAACTTTTTATAATTTACTCCACAACACAGATCAACGACCACAGACAATCATAGCATAATTCAATTATTATTAAGAACTTTTTGCTTAAAGGGAACAACCACAGATTATTATACAACAGCAAGGTAAAAGACACAAAAATAAACAGTTATTCTTAATTCACCTCATACAAGGTATCCAAGAACAGGACAGGAGGGTTCAAGGCAACCCTTTTGCCCACAAACACATAACCAACAATCACATATATAAAATTAAGAAGAAAGATATATGAGGGTTAGGATTCTTCACTATCTGACTGCCTAAACACCCATATGTAAAGAGTTACCCTTACTTTAAAGTTGATTGATCGTTGAACCTTCTTGCCCTTGGGATCTTCCACTCTCCTCTTTCCTATGATCGTTCTAACTTTCTACCTCTTTTCCAATTTTCCTAACTTTTTGCATGTACGGTATAAAAGTCTCCCCCACTTTATCTATTTATTTAACCTAAAATTCCCACCTTCACCCCCAAGTTCTCCTCACACCCTCACTAAAACTCAATTTTCTATTTATTTCTATTACTCAGTTAAATGAATAATACTTTAAATAATTATTTCATCTTAATTCAAATAATTCTCCAATTTTCACCATACCTCAGCTCTCTACTCAACTCAACTCACCCTTCACTTCCTAATTTTAAACAAAATTATAAATTTTCTCCCAACTCTAAAATATATATATAATATTAATTAAATTAAATAAATTATCAATAAATCAAATAAAAAACATATATCACTCAAATAAATAAAATAAATAAATATAAATTCAATTAAAATAAGTAACTAAAGTTGGGGTGTTACATCCACCACCTCTCTACCACATATTAATTACTTCCCTGTCATCCATAACTTCGAACTACCATAGGAAGCCAATGAGCATTCTCTCCTCAAAGGACATGAATGCCCAGTCGTAGTCTGTAACTATCACTGGGTCATTCATCCCAGATACCAGAGAGAGGGGGTGCCATTAGTTCCCAATGTCCCAAGAGTGTCTTTTTTTCCCTCACCCGGGCAAACTTGTATTTCCAATACTTATAGTTATTGGAATGAGAGGTAAAAAGTCATTTTTCTCGTTTGATTGCTCAGAGTCACCCAACTATCATTCCCTGGTTTGGTAAGGAAGAATACCCCCATTGTCGAGTTGATGTCCAGCCCCTCACAAACCATCTCGAAATCCCTAACATTGCCCAAACTGTTCGGAAATAACTAAGAGGGGAAAATGACTCTCGTCTCCTTAATAAAAGGAAGATAAAAGTAGAGGAACGACAAAGAGGGGTTGAAGGACACATGTGAAGTCACCCTCTTCAATGGTAGACGAGTCTCCAGAATGAACTAGTCTTTATCCTATGAGGAAGAAATATCCACTCCTGATCGAAAGGCGCGAATTTGTTCCTCAGAAGTATAAGTCGAGGAAAAGTCACTAGTGTCTTTGGTAACGACGAAGGAGGAAGAGATTTTGTTCTTGGTAAAATAGTAGAACAAAAAGAAGTCGCCACCACCGTCACGACCACCAGAAAGGAACTATTAATTTAGAAACCATATTTCTAGCACATAAGGCTCATCCCAAACAGATCTTCTCAAAATCTATTATAAGAAATTTGAAAATATTAATAAGTTCATACCTTAAAAAAGCTTACAAGCTTCACAAAGGTGACAAAACACAATAACTCGAGCAAAATTGCAGAAAAGTAGACAAAATGCGAAAGGGAAAACCTTTTATAGCAAACCTTATGAGTCCTCTCAAGGTTCTATAAAACTCAGCATAATACTGACATGTGTCATTAACATTTAAAGTTTCTAAGAATAGTCCATCATTGATAGCATATAATAAAATAAAACACAATCACAATGTGATTGATTGATATCCACAACTGACAAGCCTCGGTTAAGCAAGGGACACCTAGTAGTTGACTTATCATGTAAGAATAGGGGAAACTAAAGGCACCTTCAGTAGTGGGACTCACCTCTCGCTGAGGGACTCCCATGCTAATGTAAACGCCTTCAGTAGAGGGACTCACCCCTTGCTGAGAGACTCTCCCAGCAAATACTACCTCCCTTAGGTAAGAGGTTCATCGATATGGCGAGGGGTGCAATCCAGAAAAGTAAGAGGAGTTTTAAACAATTTGTCCTTAAGAAAGGCCCTTATTCTTGAGGGATTATATAGTGTTATATTTGTAGGGGTTCTAAAATAAGGCGCCCTCTCCCCACAACTTTGCCACCCCTGCGAAATCTAAGAGATTCTTCGAAAGGCTTCCGCAAACATGGGATTCAAGGAAAAGAGAGTCACTCATGACTCCTTGAAGATAGCTAGTCAATAACTTCCCCTAGTAACAGGGGAGCAATTAAGACGATGAAAGAGGTGGGAACTCTAGGTCCTAGAGATCCTTATATATACATCACCCCTTAGGACAAACTCTAAGTCATGCATACTTTTCATGACTCAAAGATAACTACACTCGTTGTCGTCTAAACATACATGATCAACCTAGTCGTCTGCATGCAATCCTAGCAGCGCCGTCCACCAATAGAGTCTCTCATCTCACGTGAATTAGTCCCTTATATAGCCTCAAACACTACCGTACAGAGCTTCTCTCCTCTGCAAACAAACCCTCTCCACTAAAATGTGAAATATACTTTTTAGACAATTGAGTCTCTCTGCCCTTGCAGGGGGAACACACACATATCTACTTTTTTACAAGTACAAAAACAAAATAAAATTTTCACTTTATGGGATGACCCATAATTCCAGTTGTTCTACAAAATCATTTCTATATTATTTTAATTGAACTTAAATCACACTCTAAAAATTAGGTCATGAGAAGATTATATTTAACTTACGGGTCATCATGAGGAGGAAGCATTCACATTATATCAAACACTCACCCAAACAAGTGAGACATACCATATATTCACCCAAAACCTTAAGGTGATAGGTGCAGAGTCCTCTTACTTATAAAAGGCTTAACCTCTAATTTTCTAAGCAATATGGTACTTAGAACTCATACTTATTTCTCAAAAATCTCCCTCTAAAGTTAGATTCTATCCATTATGCACCCCCTCAAGCGGGATATCTTTTATCTACATGTTTGTATCGTCGTCAAAACCCTTACTCAACATGGGGGCTACAATGGGACACGTCATCTGACCACGACCATGTTAGGAAGATTTTCGATACAATGAGTCGGTCCCTTACGCGAACCACTGGCTCTGATATCACTAATGAGTCATATAAAGGGTAAGCATTCATCTTGGGTCAAGTACTCATCTAAGGTCAAAGACTCTGTAAGACCCCAATTTTGACCGTAAGATCCTTCATGCAATTTCATCATATGCATTAGCATTGGGATCATACATTGGCATCCTTCTCACCCCTCTTTCATTGGGTTTTGTTTTGGGAGAGATCACCAAGCACCATATGATTGTATCATACTTGTATATTATGATTTCACTAACCAAAATACCAAAAATATGTCTTTGTATTTGCCTAACTCTTTTGTAGGAAGGGCATGATCCCCTTTGATCTATCAAGTTCACATCTAGGGTTTAAGACCCTCATGGCTAAGAGCATAACCAAGGATTTATCCAAAATGTCTCTAAGCATCATATATGAGTCCCAATGATCTTTACATGTTATTTGATCGATATTTCTTCAAGATTTTAGAGTTCGTTTGCCTTGGAAACCCTAGTTTGTCTAGGTATCTTGAGTAACTTCTTCAACAAGCATCCTCATCAATTGATCAAATTTCTCAAGGGACACTTCAAAATTCATCATCTTATACATATATGATCTACCATAAACCTAAAAAGTCAAGAGAATTGCATGTTAGCAAGTTGGTTGATGGTGGTTGGCCAGATGGATTCATCTGATCAAAATTGGATCTCCCTAAACCATATCTCCTACAATTTTCATCATATGAAAATGATTCCAAGAGAAACTTTACTCTAAATGACATTACAAACAACTCTCATGTTTAGGTCTAGGGCTAATTTTTCTTGGAAAATCATTTTCTATGTTGAAACATTATAGGTCATTTTGTCTAAACCCTAATTTGAAAGTCAAATTCCCAAGGCCATAACTTGCTCGAATTTTAAGCTATGAAATATTTAAAAGTTTCACAATAAAATTAAAGATTTATAATGCAACTTTTATGTTTGGAGTGAGAGCTAAATCAACTTGTATGAGCATGTGATATGAGGATACATTATAGGTCATTTTGGACCAATACCATTGAACAAGTGATTTTCCTCAACTTCAAAAATGCATAACTCTTTCATTCTAAATCCAAATGATGTCAAATTGGTGACCAATTTGAAGGTCCTTGAAATAGATATAACTTTGAGGAAGGCACTTTTCTCATTTGGAGCTCACATAAAAAGTTTAGTAAGGTGGAACATTGAAGTATATGACTTGACACTTAAAATTTTTTCCAACATGTTGAAATTTCCAAACTTCCACCTCAAAATTCAACATGATACAAGTTCCATATGTAAAAGTGTTCAACATAAGAGTTGTTCCTCTTGATCTAAGATTTCCAAAGAGTCCTAATTCATTCATTTTGGATGAGGTTTGCTAGGGCTACGCATGGTGTTAACAGGCCTGCATCAATTGAAAAATCAAAACTTCAAATGATCATTTCACATTGCCTTGCCAATCAAGCTTGATTCAGACCTCATTTCAGTTGGTTTTGGACCTTAGTGCATTGCATCATGGGCCTGTACACGCCCATGCAAGATTGATTATGACATTGCCAAATTTGGAAGAAATTGCAAGTGTGCAAATAACACTTGAATTTGCTATAAATAAAGACCCTCTGAGCTCATTTCAAGGGATCCTTGCGCGCCAACTTTGCCTCTACTCTTCAAACCCTCACAATTCAAAGGAAAACATGATAATTTTCACTTGAAAATTGAGTTTAAATCTCACTGTTTGGAGATTCAAAAACTCCAGGATCCAAAGCTTCTTACCATTCCTAATCCACTTCTTCAAGCTATTGGAGCAAGATCAAACAAGAATTGAAGTAAGAGAGATCAAGGTCTGCACAACATTGAAGGTATTTTCCAGATTTTTTCTTCTCCTCGATTCTCACTCAATTCTCATCAATTCTCTTGGATCTTTGTTTGTCTGAAGTCCTACTGATCGGTAAAATAGCAAGTGTACTATTTGCACCGATGTAATAATAAAATGGGAGTTATCCCGAGTATCAACCTCGAGGACTTCGTATTAAGTACAAACCTTTACAATAATTCAATTGAACAAAAGATCAAATGGGTTTTGTTGATTGTTTTCGAAATGATAATTATGAGAATAAATTACACAAAGCGTATAAAAGTCTTTTAATCGATATAAGAAAGCATGCTAGGGCAAGATGTATGACTTGCTTTGTACTACACTACTTCCATATTATATAATATCTACGTTGCAATTATTCAATGCTGATTCTCAAGAATTATTTTCTCTAATTCCTTAGCCGAAAACCATTAACAGTCATTTTCCATCCTAATTCCTTAGCTATTCAAAATGACGTTAAGAAATACGCAATTGTAACAAGAATTTACGGCTACTATAGTTTAATCCTTATTCCTAAGCGATTATACCGAAGTCTTATTATACAAAAAGGGATAAGGTGGTTTGTCCGACCTAAACCCTAACCAAAGATCAAAATTCTATTTGTCCGATAAAAAAAAGTAAGAACTTTGTATAATGATTTGAATTAAGAACAACGTTGATGATCATAAAAACATAGAAATATTGTTCATACATTAGCATTTCAGGGACACCCGCCTAACATGGGGGGGGGGGGGGGGGGGGGGGGGGTTTAGCTTCTCATAGTATTCAAAGAAAGAAAATTAAAAAATAGAGACATTACAATTCTTTGGTGATGAAGGTTGATCTTCAATCTCTTCCGATCTTGAAAATCTCTTCTTCTCCAAACCCCTTGAAAGGTCTCTTCTCTTTTCTATTTATTCTTCGTACCATCAAAAGTACCTTTTTTCTTCACCAATAGTAGACTAATTAGTTCCAAATCATCCAAAAGCATCGTGAAATACCAAGACTGCCCTCCGGAATTACAAAGAGACTTGAAAAATAAAAATCAGCAAAAGGAGCGAATTGGCCAACACAGGCCGTGTCAGCTGACACGGGAGCCCGTGTTGGCTCCCTGTTAACTTTTTTCATTCAAACATTGCTGACACGGGCACCCGTGTCAGCCCCCTGTTTTCTGCTTTCTTGCTTTCCTACTTCTGCACAGGTTGACACGGGTCGTGTCAGCTGATACAGGCACCCGTGTCAGCACTCTATTTTTTCCTTCAAGTTTTCCACCTTCTGCATAAGCTGAAATGGGTCGTGTCAGCTGACACAGACACCCGTGTCAAGCACCTATTTTTTGTATATTTTGCTTTGCAAACCATTTTTAACTCCCGTTCTTCCCTTACACATCTTTCGGGCTTATTGCTGGACCTGGAAAATAAATAGAACTACCATGGAAACGCATAAGATGCGACAAAAAGAGATGAACCACTAATAAAACATAAAACAAGAAGGAAATTACGAAATGCGATAAAACTTAGGAAATCAACTAAAAGAAAGAACAAAGTGTTACCGATTCTTGAAGATTCATGTTCGATGGATGATGAAAACTAAGTACAAATGGTGATCGATCACAAGCCCAAACTTATCTCATTTCTTGTCCTCAAGTGATGTAAGAGACAACACAGAGGTCAACCATGGATTTTCTTCTTTCCACAATACAGCTGATGCAATTCGCAACTTATCTTCCTCCTTCCCGATTAAGCTTCTGGTTCACCCATTCGAACTATCCACCGCATTACCATATCAGAGTGTTTCTTCACCTGCAAACTTCTTCACACCACTCACCAAATCTCTCGAGGTTAAAGTGTTTAGCACTCATAATATCAAGGTATGCAATATCAACTCTTAATTTTTGAATAAATTCTACATTCACTACACAAACCAAATTCACACACTTTTAGAGGTCTTTCGGGTTGTAACTAGGCTTAGGTACGGTGGGGATAGACAAGGAAATGGATGACAAAGGTTTAAAACTCGACATTCATGTTGTTGCTTTTCTTTGTGCACAAATCATTTCATGGGGTGTTGTCCAACTTGACTATCCTTTTTTCACTCAATTTTTTTCTTTCTTTGAGTATCTCATTATGGTATGAGTCTTTGGCTTAGGCAAGTGCTTTTATCTCATCCCCATTTTTCATTTCTTTTCTCATTTTTTTTTGGTAGAAGTATATGTTTTCATAATTTTTTTTTCTTTTATTGCACTTGCCCTTTTTCAATTTTTCTAAGGATCACCACCCCAAACTTATCCTTTTGCACAAATTTGGAACTACAACAGTCATGCCGAGCGAAGGTAGGAAGTGTTTGGCTTATGGTTAACATAATGGTTTTCACAAACAAGGAGGCACGGGCTCAACGGGGTTAACAATGGATAAATACAACATTACGGATGGCTAGAAACGCTAAAGGGAGAAAACAAACAACGTGCCTCAGTGTGCGTCTTTGTGTTGTGTTGTATCAGTAGAACTTACGCAAAATCAGAATGATAAAGTCATACCTAAATGCACTCTTTTGTGTTTGGTTTTGTTGAACTCTCACCATGTTGGATAAGCTTGCAGGCTCCAAACCACTCTTCATGTCAAGCAGCTCCTTTTTCAGCTTGGGTCTACCATCCCCTATTTCGGTCTAGAGTCACCAAGTTGCATCCAACATTTTCTTTCTCAGCTGTATCAACTTCCAGGTTGCCCTCGGGAGAAAATCCGGGGTTGCATCTTTCCCTCACTAATCACTAGTCCATCATTTATCCCGTAGAATCCACTTTTATCTGTAACACATGGAAAAAAAACAAACACACACAAAAAAAAGTAACAAAACAAACAAACACAACTTAAACAAAATACAAAACAATAACCCCCCCCCCCCCCCCCCCCCCCCCACACACTTGAACCAAACATTATCCGCAATGTTCATTGTCAAGATAAGAGGGGTACTCAGAATGTCTACTGTTAGATGCCCAAAAGTGCTTATTTGAGCTATCAAATATGGGCATCTTTCACTCCTTTTTGTTGCTAAAGTGTTCGAAACCGCCTTTGTTTTAGATGAATTGCAATACAATGTTAAACGATCTTGGTTCCTTTAATTTGTGCGTTATTGTGCAGGAATTAGGCATGAAATAATAGAAAATGAAGGCACAAGAAAGTTGGCAAAGGGACCAAGAGAAGAAAGCATTCATCAGCATGCTCGCTAAGCGAGTGGTGTAGCGAAGTGCTCGCTAGGCGAGCACCCAGCGAGCTGCTAGCGAGCATTGCCAGAATTTTACAGTAGCAAAAGTCAGCAAACTCGCTAGGCGAGCAGCCAGCGAAGGTGGTAGCGAGCACGCCCAGACTTGGTCAAAAGAGCAACCAGCACTTACTCGCTAGGCGAGCCTCTAGCGAGCGCCCAACGAGCAATTCCAGTAGCAATTCCAGCGAGCAATTCCAGTAGCGAACATGTGAATTCTGGACTTAGATATTTCTCTGGGCGCAGGTGCCTCTGGTGCCTATTTTGGGGGCTCGCTAGGCGAACCATTCTGCTCGCCTAGCGAGCATGACAGCTCAGTAGCAACACTATAAGTAGCAGGGGCTACTTTTTGGAACCATACTCTGTACTTTCACTTAGCATTTTCTTAGATATTTTCCAGCATTGCTCTAGAGATATTTTGTAACCTAGAAACCCATTTTTCTTCATCTCTTAACATTATTCTACAAAAAGAAGGTGGATTCCCATCCAATCTCGATTCTTCGACGTGGATGTTGATCAACCTTCAACCGAGACTTGTTGTGCAAGCCACCATGAAAATGAGTGGCTAAGTTCTTCATTTTGTCAAGGTTAGATGTAGATGATCATTAGCTTTGTGTGTAAATGGGATGATCTTCATTTGTAAACTCTTTAATGATGAATATATGGTGAAAACTTTGTTTTATCGATAACTCTTTGTTTTGGTTTATGATCGAGAGATGTTTACCAACTCTTTACCTAGGTTTTCATCCAATCTTGTTTGTTAGCTAGAGATAGTAATGAATGATTTTGTTCACGATAAAGTTGAACCGAAAAGTTGTCATTTTGATAGATTGTGTTAGAGATAAAGAATGGATCAAAATGGGAAAACCCAAAATGTGTGTTAGAGATAAACACATTGGGAGGACTTTGTGAAATAATTTATCATCTAAAGGAGTTTATGAGTTTGTTGATCGAACATATACATGCAAAGTGATCGTCGAACCCTAACTTTGACAATCTTTCTCAAATAGAAAAACCAAAACTTTTACCGCATTTTCTTACACTTTTATGCAAGCTACCGTGGCTAAAACCTAAACCCCTTGTTAATACGAGTTAAGAATTAAAACAACTGTCGAACGACGGCGATATCTCACAATCCCTGTGGAGACGATAACAAAAACCCGACACCAAAACTACACTCAACAAAATGGCGCCCTCGTCGGGGATTGTGAATTGATATTGCAAGCATCGCAATAGTTGCTTAATTTTTAACTTTTGAATTTTTGACTTGTGCTTGTAATTTGTTTGGTTTTGTGTGCAGCTTTCGTTTTATGCGAGGGCAGATTCCTGAGGACGAACTTCTTTTTGATCCTGAGATCGAAAGAACCGCCTGGAGACTGAATAGCAGAACGAGACGAAGGAGGCAACAAGCTAGACAACGACAAGAACAATGAGAAAGTTCCTCTACAACACATCTACCACCTTTCATACCTATCATGGATCAACCACCACAACCACCGCCCATGTCCACACCTTGTGTCAACAGTCCAAGGAATACTGCTCAGTTTGCCAACCACATGGGAAGGCAAGCCGAGATGAAAACGAGAACTCTTAACCTACTATATGAAAGTCCATTCACCGGAATGGACCATGAAGACCCCTTTGCTTTTCTCACCAAATTTTATGAGATAGCATTGGCGGCCGGAGTTGATCAAGCTCAAGAGCTACCGCTTGTTCAAAAGATTATTTCCCCACGCTTTGCTCGGCAAAGCAAAAGATTGGTACTTGGATCAAACACCTGCAGTCATGACGGATTGGAACGTGTTGGAAGAGAAGTTCATTGAAAGATTTTTCTCTCACAATCGTTTCATGGAATCCAAAACGGCAATCTCCGTGTTTTCACAAGGGACCAACGAATCATTGAATGAGGCGTGGGAAAGATTCAAATCCATGCTTCGGAAGTGTAAAGGGCATGGTTTTGACGAATTGACTCAAATCCACATTTTCAAAAATGGCCTTCAACCGAATTGCAAGACTTTGTTAGATGCTACCTCGGGTGGTTCTTTATTGTCTAAAAGCGCCGAAGAAGCTACTGATATCATCAACAAAATGGCTCTCAATGACCTTCAAAGTCAAAGTAGAGGCAACTCTTTGAAGAAACCGGGAGTACTTGAACTTGGGACGAACGATGCTATTCTTGCCCAAAACAAACTCATTTCACAACAAGTGGAACTCTTAACTCAAAAAATAAAAGAGTTGAGAGAACCTTCAAAAGCTAAACAAATAGCTTGTTGTGAGCTTTGCAAAGGTGAGCATGACACCGGATTTTGTCCACCTCCCGGGTTCGAAGAAGTAAACTACATGGCGAACCAACGGGACTACCAACCGAGGCAACAACCACAACAACCGTATCAACCACATCCTCCAAATCAACAACAACACTTTCAAGGGAATCAAGAGTTCCAACCAAGGACTAACTATTACCATAACCAAGGTTATGGGGGTGGTTCTTCTAGCCGTCAAAACCCTCCCCAAAATCCTTACCAACCTCAACAATCGTCGGTCGTGACTTCAAAGTTGGAAGAGACATTGACACAATTTATGCAAATGTCGATGGCTAATCAAAAGAGCAACGATGCGGCAATAAAAAATCTCGAGACTCAAGTCGGACAACTTGCTAAACAACTAGCGGAACAACAACCCGGTCCATCTTTTTCGGCGAACACGCAAACGAATCCTAAAGAGCATTGTAAAGCGATAACGACGAGAAGTGGAAGGGAGTTGATTAGTGAGAATAAAAAAAGAGATGAGAGTGAAAAAAGAGAGGAAGAAAAAAAAGATGAGGAGAAAATAATAGAGGATAGTGTTGATGGTGAAGTTGGGGAGTGGAGTGAGGAAGAAGTTGAAGAGGATGAAAAGAACGGTGAAGTTGAAAATAAAGAAAGTGTGGAAAGTGAGAAAAATAAGAATGATGAAGTGATAGTGGAGGAAGTGAAAAAGAAAAGAGCGAGAAATTCTAGAGTTGCTAAAGGAAAGGAGGTAGTGAGCGCTACTCCAATCCAAAACCTTCTGTATCCACGTGCTCCATCTAAGAGGGAGAATGAACGGCATTACGCCCAGTACATGGATATTTTCAAACAACTGCAAGGGAACATTCCGTTTGCCGAAGCATTGGAACAAATGCCTAAGTATGCAAAATTCATGAAAGACATACTTACAAAAAAAGCGGAGGTATACGGAACCGGAGACCATTGTCCTAGATGCGAGCTGTAGTGCAATCATTCAAAGGAAGCTTCCAAAAAGAGGTTGACCCGGGGCGAGTTACTTTGCCGGTTAAAATTGGTGATGTCTATGTCGGAAAGGGGCTAATTGATTTGGGGTCAAGCATTAATCTTATACCATTGTATATTGTGAAGAGGCTTGGCAACATTGAAATTAAGTCCATCCGGATGACTTTGCAATTGGCCGATAAGTCGACTACCCATCCTCATGGCGTAGCCCAAGATGTTTTGGTTAAAGTCGACAAATTATTTTTCCCGGTCGATTTCATTGTGATTGACATGGAAGAGGATGATGATGCTCCACTCATTCTTGGCCGACCGTTCATGAAAATCGCACGCATGATGATAGACGTTGACGACGGTTTGATGAAGGTAAGGGTCCAAAATGAAGAAGTCACTTTTGACCTATTCGAAGCCATGAAGCATTCAAATGATAGACGTGATAGTTTTCGCATTGATGCGATTGAAGTGGCAACCTTAGAAGTTTCTAAGCATATTCATGAGATATCTCCTATAGAGTTAGCTCTTGATGACTCCTATGAAGTTTTCACAGTTGAAGAAGAGCAAGCTCTTGATGAATGCTTAAGGGAACTTGATAGTTTAAACGAACTACAACCGTGGGAAGTTGAGGAGGAAGACTTGAAGAAGGAGGTTAACAAAGAAAAATTGCCAATCGAATTGAAAATGTTACCTTCTACTTTGAAGTATGCATTCCTCGACGATACCGAAGCAAAGCCGGTCATCATAAGCAACCTTTTGTCAAAAGATGAAGAAGCCCGTTTGATCAATGTGTTGAAAAAGAATCAAGAAGCCATGGGTTGGACTCTTTCCGATCTCAAGGGAATTAGTCCTTCTTATTGCATGCACAAGATCTTAATGGAAGAGGACTTTAAGCCGGTAGCTCAACCGCAACCCTGCTTAAATCCTACTATGAAGGAAGTTGTTAGGAAGGAAGTTGTTAAGTTGTTGGATGCGGGAATGATTTACCCGATTTCGGATAGCCCATGGGTTAGCCTCGTACATGTGGTTCCGAAGAAAGGGGGCATTACCGTGATTCGAAATGATAAGGATGAATTGATCCCGACCAAAGTTGCAACGGGGTGGCGTATGTGCATTGATTATAGGCGGTTGAATACCGCAACTCGAAAAGATCATTTTCCACTCCCGTTCATGGATCAAATGCTAGAAAGACTCTCGGGGAAACAATACTATTGTTTCTTAGATGGCTATTCCGGGTATAACCAAATTGCGGTTGACCCGACCGATCATGAAAAGACGGCTTTCACATGTCCCTTTGGAATTTTCGCATACCGTAAAATGCCATTTGAGTTGTGCAATGCACCGGCGACTTTCCAAAGATGCGTACAAGCTATTTTTGTCGACCTTATCGAGAAGACAATGGAAGTATTTATGGATGACTTCTCAGTATTTGGTGGTTCCTTTAGTCTATGCTTGGCAAACTTGGAAACGGTTCTTGAAAGATGTGTGAAGACCAATCTTGTGCTTAATTGGGAGAAGTTTCACTTCATGGTGACCGAGGGGATAGTGCTTGGCCATGAAGTCTCTTCAAGAGAGCTTGAAGTTGATCGTGCTAAAGTTGAAGTGATTGAAAAGTTACCTCCTCCGGTGAATGTGAAGGGAATCCGAAGCTTTTTGGGGCATGCTGGTTTCTATCGGCGCTTTATCAAAGACTTCTCAAAGGTAACTAAGCCTTTGAGTAATTTGCTAGCTAAGGACCAGGTATTTCTTTTAACTGATGAGTGTTTACAAGCTTTTGAGATTTTAAAGGAAAAATTGGTTACCGCTCCAATTATAGTCGCTCCAAATTGGAATTTAAATTTTGAACTCATGTGTGATGCGAGCGACTATGCAATCGGAGCGGTATTAGGCCAAAGAAAAGAGAAAAAATTTCATGCGATACATTACGCAAGTAAAGTTCTTAATGAGGCTCAAATTAACTATGCCACCACTGAAAAAGAATTACTCGCGATAGTGTATGCGCTTGAAAAGTTTAGGTCTTATCTTATAGGGTCAAAAGTCGTAGTGTATACCGACCACTCGGCGATTAAATATTTGCTCACCAAACCGGATTCGAAGCAAAGGCTCATCCGTTGGATCCTCTTGTTGCAAGAATTTGATGTTGAAATCAAAGACAAGAAAGGATCGGAAAATTTGATGGTGGATCATTTATCTCGCTTAGTCAATATGGAGGTTACCGCTTCAGAGAAGGAAATCCGAGAAGAGTCTCCTGATGGAAAACTTTTCAAAATTCAAGTTAGGCCGTGGTTTGCAGACTTTGCGAACCACAAGGCTAGTGGTGTGGTGCCTCCCGACCTAACTTCGAACCAAAAGAGGAAATTTCTCTCGGATGCCAAGTACTACGTATGGGATGACCCATATTTGTTTAAGTTGGATGGTGACAACCTTTTGAGAAGGTGTGTTACCGGCGATGAGGCGCAGAGCATCCTTTGGCATTGTCACAACTCGCCTTACGGCGGACACTATAATGGGGTAAGAACGGCCACTAAAGTCCTTCAGTCGGGATTTTATTGGCCTACTATTTTCAAAGACGCACATGCACATGCGCAAGGTTGTGATAGTTGCCAAAGAAGCGGTGGGATTGGTAAGAGAGACGAGATGCCTCTCCAAAACATCCAAGAGGTTGAAGTATTTGATTGTTGGGGTATCGATTTTGTAGGACCATTCCCACCCTCTTATGGTAACGAGTATATGCTTGTGGCTGTTGATTACGTTTCAAAGTGGGTTAAGGCGATTGCCTCACCTCGGGCGGATGCGAAAACGGTGATAAATATTTGAAGAAAAACATATTTTCCCGTTTCGGAACCCCCCGAGTGTTGATTAGTGACGGAGGGTCACACTTTTGTAATGCACCGTTGGAAAACGTTTTAAAACATTACGGTGTATCACATAGAGTGACGACTCCGTATCACCCGCAAGCTAATGGTCAAGCCGAGGTCTCTAATCGTGAGATTAAGAGAATTCTTGAGAAAACTGTGTCAAATTCGAAAAAAGAGTGGTCACAAAAATTGGATGAAGCGTTATGGGCATACCGTACCGCTTTTAAAGCTCCAATTGGGCTAACTCCTTTTCAATTGGTGTTTGGTACAACTTGCCATTTGCCGGTTGAATTGGAGCACAAAGCATTGTGGGCCCTGAAATTATTAAATTTTGATAAGGATTTGGCCGGTGAGAAAAGGAAGGTGCAACTGCTCGAGTTAGAAGAGATGCGCAATGCCGCATATCACTCGAGTTGGTTGTATAAAGAAAAGGTAAAAAAATATCATGACAAAAAGCTTCGAAAGAAAGAATTTGTGTCCGGACAGTCGGTCCTATTGTTCAATTCCAGGTTGAAGCTTTTCCCCGGAAAATTGAAATCAAAATGGTCCGGGCCATTTCGGGTCAAGGAAGTTAAGGAATACGGAGCTATTGTCATTGAGGACATGGAAAAGAAGGAGAGTTGGACCGTTAATGGCCAACGATTGAATGTTTATCTCGGCGGTCATGTGGATCGCGGGAGCTGTGCTATTTCCTTGGATGCTCCTCTGTGAGCATCGAACCGTCGAGCTTATCCGACGTTAAACAAGCGCTTGTTGGGAGGCACCCCAACATTGTAAGTATTTACAGTTTTTATTTATTTATGTTGTATTGGTGTCCCATTTGAAAAACCTTGCTGATATGTGCCTGGAATGCTGTTTTGAAAAAGCAAATGTTGTCATGCTCGCTAGCTGCTCGCTAGGCGAAGGCAGTAGCGAGCTGATTCGCTAGCTGCTCGCTAGGCGAAGCAGCAGCAAGCGCTGCGTGGCAGAACTCATTTAATTCTCAGCAGGACACTCTTTTGGGCCTATAATCACTTTTAAAGTGTTGCACTCACGAACTCTGAACTCACACTCACAAACACTCTCTCACATTTCATCTAACAACTCTAAACCCTAACATTGCATACCTAACCTCCTGTGCATTTCAAATTCAACAGATCTCAAATCAGGTTTGCCCCTTCTTCATTACTTTCTGTTTCCAATTGCTTGAAATTTCTGAACATGAGACATTTAGGGTGAAGTTGGTGGTGTGGGAATCTTTAGGTTTTGCATGTGGGTTTAGAATTGCATGTATCCTAGAACGATTCTTTGCATGATAAACCATTTTGTTTCTGAAATGGATACCATTAGACTTAGGTTTTTCTGGAAATTGGTTGTTAAACATTGCAGAACCCAAAACCCGTAAGATTCGCTAGCATCTCGCTAGGCGAATCAGTGGCGAGCATTCCCTGCCACTTCGCTAGGCGAACCTGTAGCGAAGCTTCGCTAGGCGAAGCAGCAGCGACCATGACAGTAGTTGGATTTTCTGTTTTGCTTTCTAATTTGTTCTGTGGTTTTGTGTGTTTCTTCTCTATGTCTTTGTAGATGGAATCCAGGTCCGGCGCTTCTAAAAAGAGAAAGGGCGGGAGCACTTCCCGTCCCGTGCCCATACAGTTCGACACCGACAAATTTGTCGGGCCAAAACAAGCGGCGAGATATGTGGCTTTGGAAAAGCGAAATTTTTTGCCAAAAAAGAGGTTCATAATCAACCCTGAAGGCACCTACCGTATATTTTCCGGGTTGATTCATAGCAAGCGGTGGGACCGGTTGATATCTCCCCTTGAGCATTATGACATCGAAACAGTGCATGAGTTCTACGCGAACGCACTACCGAACGACGACGAGCCGTTCACATGGACGACTAGAGTGTCCGGCCGTACAGTTGGGTTCGATCGGGATACAATCAACCGGGTGTTGGGAGAACCGCTCCATCTGGGAGCCAATGATAGAGACGCATACCACCGGGATTTAAGGCTTCACCGGGATACCGATTCAATTTCTGCTGCCCTGCTTTTGGAAGGGAAATCAGTTGAGCTGAACCCATCTGGGGTTCCGATGAGATACCATAGGGAAGACATGATTCCCTTAGCTAAACTGCTCCTTTTGTTGGTTCTGACAAACATAAAACCCAAGTCTCACACCTCCACCGTGCCGATCCCAGTGGCACACTTGGTTCATTGCATTCTCACGAATATCCAAATTGATGTGGCGAGGATAATTGCTTTGGAGTTGAAGTCCGTGATTGAGAGCGGGCTAAAGTCGGGGGCACGAGTTAACTGTCCCCTTGCTTTCCCGTGTCTCATCATGGCATTGTACCAACATGCGAGGGTGAAGATACCCTCCAGGAGTCAAGTAAGGATCCCGCCAGCTATTGATGACAGATACGTGGCCAAGTACTGCAAACCGAAGAATTTCAGAGCCAGTTCAGCTGCTGATGCTACCGGGACTTCTGATGGTCCTGGTACTTTTGCTCAGGGATCCGATCCTTTCCAACAGGCTGTCTGCAACTATAACTGGGATTGGATGGCGGCAACTCAGCGCGCCATGCTAGATATTCATGATTCTATGCAGCCGTTACAGTTGGAGGTGTGTGACCCCTCCGGTGAGCATTCAATGATGACGCGTGAGCAGTTTCTGCAGCACGCTAGCTGGCCTGTGGACAGGCCTATTTTCGGAGAGGGGGCGGGTGTCGGTGCCTCTGGTGCTGGTGTTTCTGGTGGTGCTGAGGATGATGGTGATGACGATGATGATGATGATGATGATACCGGTTCTGAAGCCGGTAGTGATGAGGGTTTTGAGTCCTTTGAGGGCTAAGTTTGTTTTATTTTTATTGTATTTTCAAATTTGTTGTATTTTGGTTATGTACTTTTGAGGTGTTTTGTCCCCCATGCACATTTTAAAATTTTTAAGTAATAGTATTGTTTATGTTTTTAATTTGTGTGTTTGGTTTAAATTTCTTTTGTTTTAATAAATTTTTTGGTTGATTGAGTGTCAAACCTTCTAGATTGGTTGCTCCTCAAAAGAAGTATCCAATGAAGGTGCATCCGAGCTTGGATGGCAATGATAAAAATAAACAAGTGAATAATGCTAAGGTACATGGTTACCTTCGGTTAGAGTTTTAGAATGCATTAAGAACTTTACTCTTTTTGTAATTGAATATTGTTCTTTTTACAACATAATTGAATGAATGTTTAATCTAGGACTTAGAACCACAAATTGTGAGGAAACCTCCATTGTACACTTAAATGTTGGATTCTAATAAAATTTGTTGATTCATTTGATTCATGCTTGGTCTTTTATTATTGTGAATTTGTGGAAGCAATTGGAAATGATCAAGGTGCTTGTTTTCTATTGAGCACAACCAGTTCCAAATACAACTTTCCCGTGAGCAGAGAGAGTATTCGTTAACCCCTTTGAGGTTAAACAGTTAAATCTTAGCTTGAAATAAAGCGAGATGTCAAAAATCTTTTTTCTTGAAACCCGGAAAATTTTGATAATTGTTCTTTTGCCGTAAAAAGTCAAGAGCATTCACTTAGGGTGAGTAAGAAATAAGTTGGGGAGAACGAAAAAGAAAATCGGTAAGTACCACAACTCTTGAAAAACCGAGCAAGCATTGAAAAAAAAATATATAAAAAAATTAGAAAAGAGAAACATCTGTTTTGTGAATACGATGTGAAAAGAAAAGAAAAAAAAATAGAGAAAATGAAAATGAATGCTTGCTTGGAAGAAAAATAGTGAAAAACAAAAATTGAGTTGTGAAATAAGAGTTGTGAAGGTTTCAAATGAGAAACAAATGGAACGAAGTTGAGATGTGTGAATAGTGTACAGTGAATGTCTCTTTTGCATCGGCAATTTCGTTTTTAATGGCCTTAGAAATGACCCTTGTTTGTTAACCTAACCAAGCTACAACCGAAAAGTCCTTAGTGATCTTCGTGCTTCCGCATTACCATTTATAATTGTTAGACATTGTATGAATTGAATTGATTTCTTCATTGTTTGTTGGAGAGTGAGATTATTCCCGCGGTTGCAAACGCGTAATTTCTTTAATCCTTATTCGAAGAGGAAAGATAGGGTGATTCATTCAAGATAATATTGTTGTGGATAAATACATATTTCGCATTGCTATTAAGTTTTAGTTCTTGTGCATTATGTTATTCTAACCATTGGGAACTTATGCCTTGTTGATTTTCTTGTCTTTGAGCCATTTTATCCGACTTCGGAGAAACCTTTTTCTTTAAGCAAATCCTCTTGTCCTTCAAGAGGCATACTTTGCTTGAGGACAAGCAAGAATCTAGTTGGGGAGAGTTGTTAGATGCCCAAAAGTGCTTATTTGAGCTATCAAATGTGGGCATATTTCACTCCTTTTTGTTGCTAAAGTGTTCGAAACCGCCTTTGTTTTAGATGAATTGCAATACAATGTTAAACGATCTTGGTACCTTTAATTTGTGCGTTATTGTGCAGGAATTAAGCATGAAATAATAGAAAATAAAGGCACAAGAAAGTTGTCAAAGGGCATGCTCGCTAGGCGAGTGGTGTAGCGAAGTGCTCGCTAGGAGAGCACCCAGCGAGCTGCTAGTGAACATTGCCAGAATTTTACAGTAGCAAAAGTCAGCAAACTCGTTAGGCGAGCAGCCAGCGAAGGTGGTAGCGAGCACGCCCAGACTTGGTCAAAAGAGCAGCCAGCACTTACTCGCTAGGCGAGCCTCTAGCGAGCGCCCAGCGAGCAATTCCAGTAGCAAAACCTCCTAAGCTCGCTGGAGCGAAGGTTGAAGCGTAGGCTTCGCCTAGCGAACATGTGAATTCTGGACTTAGATATTTCTCTAGGCGCAGGTGCCTCTGGTGCCTATTTTTGGGGCTCGCTAGGCGAACCATTCTGCTCGCCTAGCGAGCATGACAGCTCAGTAGCAGCACTATAAGTAGCAGGGGCTACTTTTTGGAACCATACTTTGTACTTTCACTTAGCATTTTCTTAGATATTTTCCAGCATTGCTCTAGAG
The DNA here is from genome assembly GCF_024323335.1 of Lathyrus oleraceus. Classification (NCBI taxonomy): domain Eukaryota; kingdom Viridiplantae; phylum Streptophyta; class Magnoliopsida; order Fabales; family Fabaceae; genus Lathyrus; species Lathyrus oleraceus. The sequence goes on along the minus strand of NC_066582.1, from coordinate 487,137,338 downwards.
ATGTTTTGTAACCTAGAAACCCATTTTTCTTCATCTCTTAACATTATTCTACAAAAAGAAGGTGGATTCCCATCCAATCTCGATTCTTCGACGTGGATGTTGATTAACCTTCAACCGAGACTTGTTGTGCAAGCCACCATGAAAATGAGTGGCTAAGTTCTTCATTTTGTCAAGGTTAGATGTAGATGATCATTAGCTTTGTGTGTAAATGGGATGATCTTCATTTGTAAACTCTTTAATGATGAATATATGGTGAAAAATTTGTTTTATCGATAACTCTTTGTGTTGGTTTATGATCGAGAGATGTTTACCAACTCTTTACCTAGGTTTTCATCCAATCTTGTTTGTTAGCTAGAGATAGTAATGAATGATTTTGTTCACGATAAAGTTGAACCGAAAAGTTGTCATTTTGATAGATTGTGTTAGAGATAAACAATGGATCAAAATGGGAAAACCCACAATGTGTGTTAGAGATAAACACATTGGGAGGACTTTGTGAAATAGTTTATCATCTAAAGGAGTTTATGAGTTTGTTGATCGAACATACACATGCAAAGTGATCGTCGAACCCTAACTTTGACAATCTTTCTCAAATAGAAAAACCAAAACTTTTACCGCATTTTCTTACACTTTTATGCAAGCTACCGTGACTAAAACCTAAACCCCTTGTTACTACGAGTTAAGAATTAAAACAACTGTCGAACGACGGCGATATCTCACAATCCCTGTGGAGACGATAACAAAAACCCGACACCAAAACTACACTCAACATCTACTGAGGAGGTGGAGGAGGATACAGATAATGCAACATCATGTGTTGCATCATCGCATTCATTTCATCCAAAACCGTCCCTTGGCGGCGTTGCTCAACTCCAAACCTTGTGAGCTCCTCACCTTGCTTAGATTGCTCCGTGCGAAGGTGACCGATTTCATTTTGAATCCAACCTCATTGGTCTTGTGGCATGGAATAGGACCCTGAAGCTTGGGTCGTTCCTTGTGGTTGTTGGTAAAACTGCTCCTCAGTGCTAGGTGCACCCTCCATATGCTCATCTGCAGGAAAGGAATCAGGAAAATCTTCGTCCCCCTCATCCAGGTCGGGACACTCATAAAGCTAGTTGGCTTTTTTAGTAATACTAATAAAATCATAAGCGGGTAAAGCAAGAATATGAACTTTTTGGCAAACAAGAGAATAGTGATCTTGCTTTACCTCAATCATGTCTTGTTGAATCAACGCGGCCATGTCCAGTTTATTCTTACCTGACACCTGTGGAACTTCAGCAAGTGCAACACCAAACTCAAAATGGTCGGCAATATGGATGATCATTCCGCCAACCGAAATGTCGCCTGAAGTAGCGCGACCAACTCTGCCTAGGTAGTCAGGTGCAAATGTTGCTACATTGATAGGTGTTTGTGTTGCCATACTATACAAAAAGAAAAGCTCCCTTTGGGTGGCGACACCGGTGCTATCACCGCGACCGAACATGGTGTACGCCAAAGCCTTATGAGCGTACCTGAAACAAGGGTTATGGATACCCAATGCTTTTGCCCCCTTGGAGATATATTTAGCTTTACCTGTTATAGTTGTCCAGAATTCAGCCGAAACAAAAGTATCGGGCACCGTTCTAGGGCCTACTATTCGAAGTTTTAGGATACTCCCCAATTCATCCACAGACAATTCCAAATTAGTATTAAACAAACGAAAACGTAAAGTACCGTAGTACTCTTTCTCAGTTCCATTCCACCGATTTTTCAATTTAAATTCAATGGTACTTAAAAATTCAAGAGTAATACGTGCAAAAGTTGGTGCTTCTAACTGCATGAATTCCAACATACCTAAGTTATGGAACATTCGGTGGATTTCAGCCTGTAATCCTAATTCCTGCAAAGTGTTATCACACATGTATCTAGTGGGTGTCAATTTTCTCTTAAGGTGAGCAGTATACCTTTTTTGGTGCTCTAAGTCTTCAAACACAATATTGTGCTCATTAGGAGTCCTTCTTGACCTTTGACGTGGTCGGGATGATTCCGCCATGTTCGTGCTTCTGTCTACTCGGCGAGACATGTTATTACCTGCACACACAAAAAAATTGAAATTGAAAATAAAGATTAGGGAAAAATACCACCGTAGGAAGGTAGAGGATGGCAAATGGAGAAGCTTTTTTGAAGGTGGTTGGAGATTTGATGGAGTTTTGAGGGAAAAGGTTGAAGCTTTTTGTGAAGCTTTAATGGAAGTTCTTAGGTTTTCTTGAGAGGAAGAGAGATGAAGGTGAGAGAATAGGTAAGAAAAAGGGTTTAAGAGATGTGAATGAGTGATAAAAGATAATTAGTGGGTCTAATTGGAGGTGGACCACATGTCAAAACGGTAAAAAAAAATCAAAATTCTGCAAACAGGCTTGCTGACACAGTCGTGTCAGCTGACACGGGCGGTCGTGTAAGTACTCTGCCCCTCTTTTTTTTTTTCAAAATTTTGCTTCAGTAGGGGCTGACACTGGCCGTGTCAGACCCCTGGAATTTTTTTTCTTCTCCACTCTCTTCCTGACACGGGCGGCCGTGTCAGGTCCTTGTTTTTCTTTTTCTTTCATTTTTCGTTTCAAGCTTCGTAACCGGGCTTCTGCTTCCGATTTTCCACAGACTTTTTGCACATGAACTTTTGGCTCCTCTAGCAAACATTGTTCAAACCTACAAGTCAATAACACACAACAAAACAAAGAAAATAATTAGACACAAAAGTGTGGGTTGCCTCCCCCGTAGCGCTTCGTTTAACGTCGCCTGGCTCGACGATTGTTCATCTTATCTGACAAGATGAACAACATCAATTTGACCAACTTCTTGCTCCACATTGTAAGGTTTTAACCTTTGGCCATTCACTTTAAAAATATCCCCAATGGATTGATTTTTTATTTCAATTGCTCCATGGGGATATACCTTGTGTACCATAAACGGTCCTGACCATTTTGATCTCAGCTTTCCCGAGAACATCTTCATCCTCGAATTAAACAATAACACCATTTGTGCTTCTCAAAATTCCTTCTTTTGGATCCTTCTATCATGCCATTTTTTTGTTTGATCTTTGTAAATTTTGGCATTTTCTTATGCTCGGTTCCTAAATTCTTCTAAATCACGGAGTTGAAGAATTCGGGACTCTCCCGCTTTCGAAAGATCCAAATTAAGGAATTTTGAAGCCCACAAAGCTTTGTGTTCAAGTTCTAAGGGTAAGTGAAAGGCCTTACCATATACCAATTGATAAGGAGACATACCAATTGGTGTTTTGAAAGCGGTTCGGTATGCCCAAAGCTCATCATCAAGCTTACTTGCCCAATCTTTGCAAGATGAGTTAACCATCTTTTCAAGAATTTGTTTCAGTTGCCTATTCGACACTTCAACTTGACCACTTGTTTGCAGATGGTACGGAGTGGCTATACGATGTTTTACATTATACTTCAAGAGTAGCTTCTCCATTAGGTGATTTAAGAAATGAGTTCCCTCATCACTTATTAGAGCTCTTGGCACTCCAAACCTGACAAATATGTTCTCCTTTAGAAACATGACTACCACTTTTGCACCATTCGTTGGTAGAGCAACTGCTTCTACCCACTTGCATACATAATCCACCGTCACCAAAATATAGTTCTTTCCAAATGAAGGTGGAAATGGTCCCATAAAGTCGATACCTCAAACATCAAAGAGTTCAACTTCCAACATGGGGTTCTGAGACATTTGATTTCTTTTTGAGATGTTACCCATCCTTTGACACTTTGAAAAGTGTAGGCCAGTATAAGCCTGACTGGAGGACTTTGGTTGCGGTTCTATCACCACTAAAGTGTCCACCATAGTCAGAGTCATGGCATGCTTTCAGGACATCTTTGTGTTCTTCTTCGGGAACACATCTTCTAACCAACCCGTCTACTCCTTTCTTGTACAAGAATGGGTCATCCCATAAGTAAAACCTGCAATCATGCACAAACTTTTTCTTTTTGTTAGAGTCAAAATCGTTAGGGATCACCCCACCTACTAGATAGTTCGTGTAGTCTGCGAACCATGGAATTCCAATAACAACAAGGATGTGTTCGTCAGAAAACTCATCCTTTATTGGACACTTTTCCTCATTCTCCTCTATAGGGGACGTCCGAGAGAGATGATCAGCCACGGTATTTTCACACCCTCTCTCGTCACGAATTTCCACATCAAACTCTTGGAGGAGTAAGATCCATCTCAATAGTCTTGGCTTAGAGTCCTGCTTAGCAAATAAATACTTCAAGGCAACATGGTCAGTATAAACAATGACTCTAGAACCCAACAGATATTTCCTGAATTTATCGAAGGCATAGACCACCGCTAGCAACTCCTTCTCGGTAGTCGCATAGTTCATCTGTGAAGGGTTCAAAACATGACTAGCATAATATATGACATGCAACGGTTTATCTCTACGTTATCCAAAAACTGGTCCCACTGCAATGTCACTCGCATCACACATGATCTCAAAAGGTAGAGACCAATCTGGGGCAATGACAATTGGTGCCGTCACCAATTTATTTTTTATAGTTTCAAATGCAACAACACACTCTTTATCAAAAATAAAAGCCTTGTCCTTAACCAAAAGGGTAGTTAAAGATTTAGCTATCTTAGAAAATTCTCTTATAAACCTGCGGTAGAAACCAGCATGCCCTAAGAAACTTCTTATACCTTTTTCGTTTATTGGAGGGGGCAGCTTTGCTATTACCTCGATCTTGGCTTGGTCCACTTCTATTCCCTTGGGGGAAATTTTGTGACCCAAGACTATGCCTTCTCGCACCATTAAGTGGCACTTCTCTCAGTTGAGAATCAAATTGGTCTGTTGGCATCTTTCTAAGACAAGGGAAAGGTTAGTCAAACAATTATCAAAAGAGAAACCAAATACCGAGAAGTCATCCATGAAGACCTCCATATGTTTTTCAAGCATGTAAGCAAAAATGGAAGTCATGCATCTTTGAAATGAGGCTGGCCCATTACATAACCCAAATGGCATTCTTCTGTAAGCAAAAATACCATAGGGGCTTGTAAAAGCTGTCTTCTCTTGATCTTCTGGTGCAACCGCTATCTGATTATATCCATAGTAGCCATCAAGGAAACAATAGTAGTCATGACCAACCAACCTTTCCAACATCTGATCGATGAATGGTAAAGGAAAGTGATCCTTTCTTGTCGCCAAGTTCAACCTTCTGTAATCGATCCAAACACGCCACCCCGTGACTGTCTTTGTAGGGAGCAACTCATTGTTCTCATTCTTTATCACGGTAGTCCCTCCTTTCTTTGGAACCACATGAACATGACTTACCCAAGAGCTATTGTATATGAGATAAATTAACCCCACATCTAATAGTTTAATAACCTCTTTTCTAACCACTTCCTTCATTGCGGGATTTAGTCTTCTTTGGGGTTGCACCACTAGTTTGTGACCATCCTCCATGAGAATTTTATGCATACATACCGTAGGACTAATCTCCTTCAAGTCTTCTATTGCCCATCCCATTTCACTTTTGTGCTTCTTCAGAACCTTGACGAGCTTGTCTTCTTGGGAACCTTCTAAACTAGAGCTTATAATAGTCGGGCATCTTCTTTCAGAATCTAGAAAAACATACTTGAGATTTTCAGGCAGTTGTTTCAGTTCAGCTACTTTCTCGGTCTTATCTTTCTTTTCCTCCAACTGAGGTTCCCTTAAGTTTTCCCACATGAGTGATCGGGATCCTTTAAAGGATGGTTGTGTTTCCATCATAGCTAACATTTCCTTCTCCTTTTCATCCACTTCTTGAGTGTCTTCAGAAATTGATAGACTTAGAACTCTCTCCAAGGGCAATTGTGGTTCACCTAAAGGATTTTCTTGCAGAACCACTTGATCAATCACCTCTATGTGTTGACTGGTGGCCACATCATCTTTGTATCTCATGGTGTTTCGCACATCAATTTTTAACTCTTCATCGTAAACTTTTAGAGTCATGGTGCCTTCTTCTATATCTATCAAACATCTTCCTGTCTCCAAAAATGGTCTACCAATAATGAGCGGTATCTCTTCATCTTCCGGCATTTCTAAGATGACAAAGTCCACCAGAAACACAAACTTATCAATCTTCGCAAGAACATCTTCCACTACTCCATAGGGTCTCTTCACAGAGTGGTCAGCAAATTGAAGTGTCATTCTGGTATCTTGCACTTTTCCGATCCCCAACCTCTTATAAATGGATAACGGCATGAGACTCACACTTGCCCCCAAGTCTATAAGGGCCTTTTTGAAAGATCTATCCCCAATAGTGCAAGGGATAGTTATCGAGCCTCGATATTTCTTCTTCACCGGATTCTTCATACCCTGTAAAATTGCACTACAAGTTTCGGTTAGTACAATAGGGTCAGTATCAATGCTCCTCTTCTTTGAAATAATATCCTTCATAAATTTCGCATAAGAGGGCATTTGTTCAAGTGCCTCCAAGAATGGAATGTTAATCTCAAGTTTTTTGAACATCTCTAAGAATTTCTCGAAGTTCTTCTCATGTTGCACTTTCTTCTTATTTCTTGTGGGGAAAAGGATTTTGACAACCGGCTTTGGTTCACTAACTTTTTCTTTAACCACCAGTTTAGGCACCACCACCTCTTCACTCACAACCTCATTTTCTTTTATTTCCAACTCAACTTCAAGCAATTGGTCTTCTTCTTCGTCATCTTTCTCAGAGACTTCTTTAGATTTACCACTCCTTGTGGTTACAACACTCAAATTATTATGCTCTCTTGGATTTGTAACTGTAGCACTTGGTAATGCACCCTGTGCTTGAGAACCCGCGAGTTGTTGAGCAATCTGACTCATTTGCATTTCCAGATTTTTTATCGAAGCACCCGTGTTTCTTAGATTACTTCTAGTCTCCTCTTGAAATTGGGAACTTTGAGCCACCATTTTTTCAATGGAAATTTCCCAATCCGCTTTTCTTGGTACCTGTTGTTGAAATTGTTGTTGGGGTTGTTGAAACTGCTGCTAGTATGGTGGTTGTTGTTGTGGTCGATACTGTTGTTGTGGTTGGCTTTGATATTGATTGGGCGCTTGCTTCTGAACATTTCCTTGTTGGTCCTTTCAGGAGAAATTTGGATGATTTTTCCATCCAGGATTATATGTATTTGAGTAAGGGTTGTTCTGCTTCAGAAAATTAATCTCTTCTACCTGTTGTGCAGTTGCCACACAATGCATGGCTAAGTGAGGTCCCCCACAAATTTCACAACTAACCGCTTGAATTGGTTGAACCGGTTGAACTTGTGCCACCGTTTGAGTGTCAAGAGCCATTTTCTTGAGTCTTCGCTCTACTTCAGTTGTTATTTGATCTTCCATCTTCACAACTTGATTTGCTAGCTTTAGATCAATGATACCTTCAGGTTGACTTAAACTGCGGTCATAGAGCTCCAGATTCTCATTTGCTGCAATGGCTTCGATGATTTTCTTTATTCCAGTGGCTGTTGTAAAATTTGTTGAGCCACCGGCAGCCGTGTCTATGAGTTGCTTAGTTTTCATTCTAAGGCCATTCACAAAATTTTGCATCTGTTCAGTTGCATCCATGTTATGAGTAGGACATGCAACCAATAATCGCTTGAACCTCTTGTAAGCGTCTCCGAGTGACTCTCATTCCTTTTGTTTGAAATTAACTATGTCATATCTCTTACGGATATAAACAGAAACAGGGAAGTACTCGTTCAAAAATCTTGTCTCCATTTGTTGCCAAGTTGTAATGCTTCCCGCGGGTAAAGAGTAAAACCACTCTTCGGCATCTTCCGATAATGTAAACGGAAACATCACCAACTTTTTAGCTTCTTCTGAGTGTCCCTCAATTTTCAATGATGTCGTCATGGTCAGAAATCTTTGTAAATGCTTGTTGGTATCTTCATTGATTTTTTCGGAGAACGGTCTCCTTTCGAGTTGACGAATCGTTGAAGGGTGTAGCTGAAAATGATCAACATTTACCGGTTGGTTTATTATTGTTAACCTTCCAGTCGGAGCATTTGCACCTCCATAGTCACCCAGAAGTCTTTCCACGGGAGGTGGAGCTTTAACCATCGTTTCAGATACGGTGTCGGAGTCTTCCGAATGAACGGAAACAACTTCTTCTTGTTCAGCCTCAAAAACAATGAGGATCGCTTCTGATAGTTCCAGTATAGCTTTTCTGCGTCTTGCACGCAATAATCTTTCTGGTTCTGTGTCAAAAAGAAATTCAGCTGAGGCCTTACCTCGCATACAAAGATTAGACAGTTATTAGAATTTATAAAACGAAACAATAGTACAGAGAAATAAAATTTTGGTTGCAGAGCAACAAAGTTTCAATTGAATTATTATTCAACTTATACTTTGACAGTCCCCGGCAACGGCGCCAAAAACTTGATCAGTAAAATAGCAAGGGTACTATTTGCATCGATGTAGTAATAAAATGGGAGTTGTCCCGAGTATCGACCTCGAAGACTGCGTATTAAGTACAAACCTTTACAATATTTCAATTGAACAAAAGATCAAAGGGGTTTTGTTGATTGTTTTCGAAATGATAATTACGAGAATAAATTACACAAAGCGTATAAAAGTCTTTTAATCGATATAAGAAAGCATGCTAGGGCAAGATGTATGAATTGCTTTGTACTACACTACTTCCATATTATATAATATCTACGTTGCAATTATTCAACGCCGATTCTCAAGAATTGTTTTCTCTAATTCCTTAGCCGAAAACCATTAACAGTCATTTCCCATCCTAATTCCTTAGCTATTCAAAATGACGTTAAGAAATACGCAATTGTAACAAGAATTTACGGCTACTACGGTTTGATCCTTATTCCTAAGCGATTATACCGAAGTATTATTATACAAAAAGCGATAAGGTGGTTTGTCCGACCTAAACCCTAACCAAAGATCAAAATTCTATTTGTCCGATAAAAAAAAGCATTAAGAACTTTGTATAATAATTTGAATTAAGAACAATGTTGATGATCATAAAAACATAGAAATATTGTTCATACATTAGCAATTCAGGAACACCCCCTAACATGGGGGGGGGGGGGGGGGGGGTTAGCTTCTCATAGTATTCAAAGAAAGCAAATTACAAAATAGAGTCATTACAATTCTTTGGTAATGAAGGTTGATCTTCAATCTCTTCCGATCTTGAAAATCTCTTCTTCTCCAAACCCCTTGAAAGCTCTCTTCTCTTTTCTATATATTCTTCGTACCATCAAAATTCCTTTTTTTCTTCACCAATAGTAGACTAAATAGTTCCAAATCATCCAAAAGCATCGTGAAATACCAAGACTGCCCTCCGGAATTACAAAGAGACTTTAAAAATAAAAATCAGCAAAAGGAGCGAATTGGCCAACACGGGCCGTGTCAGCTGACACGGGCACCCGTGTGGCTCCCTGTTAAATTTTTTCATTCAGACTTTGCTGACACGGGCACCCGTGCCAGCCCCCTGTTTTCTGCTTTCTTGCTTTCCCACTTTTGCACAGGCTGACACGGGCCGTGTCAACTGACATGGGCACCCGTGTCAGCACCCTGTTTTTGCCTTCAAGTTTTCCACCTTCTGCATAAGCTGACATGGGCCGTGTTAGCTGACACGGACACCTGTGTCAGACACCTGTTTTGCATATATTTTACTTTGCAAACCATTTTTGACTCCCGTTCTTCCCTTACGCATCTTTCGGGCTTATAGCTGGACATGGAAACCAAATAGAACTACCACGGAAATGCATAAAATGCGACAAAAAGAGATGAACCACTAATAAAACATAAAACAAGAAGGAAATTATGAAATGCGATAAAACTTAGGAAATCAACTAAAAGAAAGAACAAAGTGTTAGCGATTCTTGAAGATTCATGATGGATGGATGATGAAAACTAAGTACAAATGGTGACCGATCACCTACCAATATAGGCAAGAAGATTGAGTTGCTTTGAGGTTAAATCGAAACAACTCAGTTGACACACCTCGAAATTCAACTCCTCATATCTTTCTATATATTTGGAGTTAGTTAAAATTGAGGTTAGATTCGTGTTCTACGCCATTTTCTCTTTCAGATCCTGTCCTTCTTTATCATTTATGTCATGGTAATGATTGGACCAGTCCGACCAAGGTCGCCTGAGAAGACGACCGACGCTTTGCTCCGACAATGATGTGGCGTGGTCCTGAACCATTGATCAAGTTTAAAATGTTTTAATCACAAGCGTTGGTTTGGATGACCAATTGTGTGGCGTGCTGACTAAGTTCCATCATGGAACGCGCGTTTGTAGCCACTTGATCTGCCACCTCAATTAATGAGGGAGATCGAGTGGTCCACGTTTTTTTTGTATTTTCTGATTTTCATTTTATTCCTTTGATTTTCATTAATTCATATTAATTTTAATATTGATCCAAAAAATATGAGTGTTTCACCAAAAAAATTTAAATAAAATCCTCTTTCATATTTTAAATTAAAATTATTTTTTGGATCATTCTTAATATTTTTTATGATTTAATTGATTTTATGATTATTTTTAATTGTTTAAAAATACTTTTAAGTTTCCAAAAATTCTGAAAAATTTTCTCCAAGGTCCTTTGACCTTTTTTGACCTATGATAAATCTCATGGCCATTTCTTTGGTGTTTTGATGAGGTTTTAGGAATTTAACCAACCATATTTAAATTAATGTATTATTTTTAGTATTTTTAATTGTTTAAATGCCAAAATAATTGTGTTGAGCCATTTTGATTGACTTTGGAAGTTTGACTTGTGTTGTTGGGCCTTGGTCAAGGTTGATTTGACTTTGCTAGGTTAATATTATTGGATTTAGGGGATTGATGAAATGTACATTCCATCTCCCAAAATGAATGAATGATCTTAATTTGGTAAAAGTCCTCCTTTGTCCAATTTGAGTTTGATCTATCTTCCCTCCTTTTTCATCTCATTCCCTTTCTTTACGCATTCATGTCATGGACCTATGATATCTCTATATCCTAAGGCTAGTTGATTGCAAAATCAACATGAGTATGGATGAGATTATGCCACTACTTTTGCATATTCTTTTTATGTGCGGTATGTTTCATGAGCATAGTCCATTATACTATGTCTCTAACATGCATTAACACCAAAATTCTATTGCCCGACCTCAAATAGTTGTGACTTCTACATAAGTCCAATTACGATTGCTTAATATAGCGTTAAATTTTGACATAAAAGGCATAGCATTCTAGTTAGTGAGATTGTAAGTCTCCCCTCTTTCATGGTATTGTGTGGAAACTTGGCCTTTTTTCCTTCCTTTGGAAGATGTCTTGGTTCAAGGATCCATGCTTGTAATAAGTGGATTGAGTGTTCTCCAAAGAATGACTTAAAAATAAAAGCAAAAGCAATACTAACTTCTAACTCATTAACAACTAACATTTAATTTCAAGTCATTTACTTTAATGTACTTTATTTTTTAAGCCTTATTCATTTGTCATTATTCATATCATTCTAATTGTTTATGTTAATGTCATTTTTACTTTGTCCACTTGGACCATATTTTGTGATATATTTTGTTTGTGTATATTGTGTTTGTTTGTGTGGTCTTTGACCATTAATGTACATAATAAGAACAAAAACCCTAAAAGAGATCTTGTGTGAACTGTTGGTTTGATCTGAGACTTTTGGATTTAGAATTTAGGCAACACTCCCTATGCAAAGGACTTGGCCAATGCCAACTTTCATGTAACCAAGTGCTTATGATTTGAAACTTCATCTGATGCATCACTGAAGATCCATTTTGAGTTCATCTGCAACATGATCATTGTGAAGTTGTTATTTTGAACTTGTGACTTATGGCATATTGAAACTCATCAGTTACATGGGAAAATTTGAAGAAAGATCATGGAGTTGCTAAGCTTTGATGTGGCTATCTTTATTTGATGCTCGCTCTTCAAGTTTATATTTTATACATTGTTTGTTGCTTGATTCTAATGTCCAAGGGAAATTGGGTTTCTATATGACATTCTTGTCTATTGGATTGCAGCTCATTGGTCAGATCTTTTCAACTCTCAACTTTTAAATTTATGCTTAGGATTAGTCTCTCCATCTCCTCCCCATTTCTTTAATTTTCAAAATCTCTCCCTCCTTTTAAAAAAAACTTATTTGTTTGTGCTTGTTTTCTAAACTTAGACCATTTTGCAAATTAGAAACTCTGGCCTTATGCCATTGCATTTTTAAACTCATGTTCTTAATCAAACTTGTAAATATACTTAATTATACTTTGTAGCACCTCAAATTTGCACCTATCATTGTACATACATTTTCATATTAGGTCATAACATATCATGGTCCATTGCATAGCATAGCATTGCCTCTTTTGCCTCAAGTGCAAGCCAATCAAGGAATTAGGTCAAACTGATCAGGAGATCAGTCAACCAAGCAAGCAAGTGCATTTCTCAAGGAGCCAAGGCCTTAGGGTTTGTCCAACAAGTTCACATGACTTGGAGGTCTATTTGAAGTGTTCAAGTCAAGGGTTGAAGGCTTGGAGATCATCAGTTCATACACAGTCAGCCAGAAACCCTAAAAAGTCAACAGTCAGTCAAAGCAGTGGATGGTGGTCATTCTTGTGGAATTTGGGCACCATGATCAATAATCAAGAGTCCATACAACTTGGGACATCATTTGAAGTCAAGGTCTCAAGGAATTAGGGTTTGGAAGTCATCAGTCAATGCACAGTCAGCCAGAAACCCTAAAAGTCAACTGTTGGTCAACTGTCCATTTAATCAGTGATTTGATGAATGGAAATGGTTTGAAAGAGTTCATTCATGTCCAAATAGTCATCATACATCATGCCAAACACCATCATGGAAGAATTTGAAGCCAGATCAAAATTTCCCAAAATGGAAACTGGGCCTGTAACTGAAACCTGTCATAAATGGAAAGTCTTGATCCTCAAACTTACATCATGATACAAGCCTCAAATGAATTTTTGCCCAACATGAAAGTTGAATATCTTGTTCTCCCATTTCCAAAAAGTCCAAGAACTCTTAATTCCCATGTGTGGTTGGCAAGTTATGATCGAATCGATTTCAGAAAATCTTGAACTTCAAAGGGCCATATCTCCCAAACCGTTTGGCCAATTTTGGTGGGGTTTTTTCCTACAAGTCACATTTGATCCCCTCTTTCCAAAAATATAAATTTCATGAGCCAAAACTTCACCAATCAAAATGGCATTTTTTGACTTATCTCATTTAAATTCAAGTTTGACTCAAGTTTGACTTTTTGAATTAAAAGTTTTCAGCACATTTGGCCAATTAGGAAGTGTTTGGAATGTCATTTGAAATGTGTTTGCAAGCCCATTCCCATGAAGTACACAGCCCATGCTAGCTTGCTTGAACATTGGAAGAAAAGTACACTTTCACCATATCTCTCCACAAATCCATGGACCATACCTTGTACATCAAAATAGCAGATTTTTATCATGATTTTCTGTCATCTTGAAACATGATTAGCAGCTGCAGACAAAAAAAAAACCAACAGAACTTCAACTTCATTCTCTCAAAAAAAATCACATTTTTCACACTTTTGAAAAACCTATCCAAAACTTCAAAAAGAACTGAGTTTGGCCATGGATTATTTCACCAACATAGCAGTATTAGACATGATTTTCTGTCAAATATAAACCTCAGTTGCAGCCAGAATACAGAAAATCATTCACTCACTAAGAAATCACATTCTTGGCCATTTTCAAAAACCAGTCAAAACTTCCAAAGAACAAAACTTTGCCTTGCCAAAAACAACATTCACACAACATTTTGAACTGGTTTTCATCAGCATTCCCCAGCTGGAAGGTCATTTTCCATGACTGTTTTTCTTCACCTTCCTTCCATGACAGTCGAGTTCTAGACCTTTTCCAACATTCCCGAGCCAAACTCTTTCATTCATTCACCATTGGAAGGCTTATGGAGCATCTGTTTTAGGCCAACAACATCAAACAACAGCTGTACCACAACTGTTTATCAAATTTGGTAAAAATTCGATCTCCCTATTTTGTGAAATAAATGCATGCTTTAAGAAGGTCTTTTTATGCTGAGCGTAACGGTGGTTTTAGTTTTGCAAATGGTTAAGTATTTTGAAAGATATGATGACATTAAGTTTGATGATGAAATATGTTTGTGTTGTGTTTGTCCTTGTTGGTATGAGTTAATGAACATGAAGGTTGGATTATGGATGTGCGTGTTTAGATGAACATTTTGGTGTATTTGTTTTGGATTTTGGTTGCAATTATTTTCTGTTGGAAATTACAAGTTGAACGTGTAAATGCTGGAATATTTGTTTCTGCAACGTGAATTTTGGTTGGATTATGGATACTGCATATTTGTTTCTGCAACGTGAATGCTGGAATTTTTTCCTGTTACTGTTGCCAAGCCATTAAATAAATGCCAAAAAGAAGGCCTGGGGCGAGGGGGATTTGGATTCGAACCCCAGACCTTTGCTTCAAATACCAAGTGTTTTACCACTGGGGCGCAATGCCAATTCATTTATTTAACGCCTTCTAAAATATATATTAAAAAGAGCGCTGCCATGCCGTCCTGCTATTGGCCATGTTGGCGCGTTGACCGGGGCGTTGACCCCCCATTGTTTCTTTATTTTTTCCATTAATCATTTTGTTTTGTAATGTTTGTTTCATTTGCCATGCCTAACTTACAAAAATCATAACTTGTTCATTTTTAATCCAAATTTAATGGGATTTTTTGTGTTGTGTTCATCATGATCTCTACTTTTTTATCATTATTTTTCCAGAATTTTTGGATGAGTAATTTTTAAATGGTGCTAGGGTTTGTGACATGTGACCAAATTTTGTACACTTTGCCAAATCAATTGTGAAATGATGAGAATGCATCCAATGGCTCCCAAATTTTTTGTGCTCAAACTAGACACACTCGTGGTGATTTTGGTGTAAAGTTTGTGAATTTATCATTTGTGGTTTGTGAGTTATGAATTTTTGAATTAGGGTGTGACAATTTGTGTCACACCATTGATGCCCAACTTCATGATTTTCATTACCATGCTTCTTGACCTCCAATTGATCTGATTTTTTGCATGAACCTACTCTTGTATGTCTAGTTTACATGTGAATTTTCCTGGAATTATTTGAGGCATTTTCCTAATTGTTTGAGATTTTCTCCCCTGCTTGGTCAAATATTGACTTTGTGTGACACATGTTCCCATTTCATTTGTGGAATTCTCATACTTTATTGGATGGACATGAAATTTTACATGAGATAACTAAACATCCTCATCTTTGCCATGGTTTTAGTCCCATTCATTTATCATATGCTATCACTGATTTATGAATTTTCTAAGTTGATGCATGTTTGGTTGATTTCTTTGAGCATGTTCAAAATGGCTTTGACTTTAAGATTTTCATTGACTGCCTTCCACTTGTCCAAATGAGATGAAATTTGACATGCTTACCATGCTGTGGGTTATGATTGATCATGATTTATTTAGTGATTTTTGGAAATGTTTGAGATTGGTTTTGATGCAAGTCTTGCTGTTGACTTCTATGAGCTTCTGTTTACCATGTTTTTGACCTAACTTGTTCATGAAATGATGATGATGATTGATATGGATGTGAAACCAATTGGGTTTGTTTCTTAAATGTTTGAACATGATTTTGGATGCTTGCCCTTTGCTGTTTTGACTTTTTCATCCTCTTTTGACCTTAGGCTTGCCCTAGTGGTCCTGTTACTCACTTTGAGCTCATGTTTTCAGGTTGACCATCAAATGGCCATCGAGACCAATTCTTTTTGATTGAGCTTGCTTGATTATCATTGACTAACTTGTGTGTTTTGTAGGTGGCTTGGCTCACATGCCTTAAGCCTTGTGCCTTGCACATCCATGTGCCTCTAATTGACTGTTGGTGTCCGTTTCTGTTTGTTTTGTTTGAAGTTGCATACTAACATCTGTTTGACTGTTTCAGGTGCTTTAGTTGCTTAGTTCCTTGTGAACTTTTTGCTTTGCTTTGCTTGTATAAGCAATTTGCATTGAGGTATGTCTCTTTTACTTCATGTAGTCTGGAAGACCTGGCCTGTTACTTGGCCAGGCAACTGTCTGAAGTCCTCCTTAAGAGGCAATGTTTGTGGATGTTTAATTTTGTCCTTGCATAGAGTCAAAGTCCTCCTAAGTGAAGAGGCAATTGGTGGAAGGTAGGGATATGCAATCTATCCCCCACTATTCAGTGTGTCATCTGCTTTGCTCACACCACTGTGTTGATGCATTGCGGATACAAACCCAAGATCTTGTGCAATTGCACAGTTGAGTCAGTTTTAAATGTGTAGAAGGGTTCCCACTTTCTGAACCCACACATTCTTGTCTTGAGCTCTCCCAGGCTGGGGATAAGAGCTGTGAAGTCTTATCTTCACTCACCTTTCATCTGCTTCACCTTAGTCTCTCAATGGCAAGGTTAAGAGCAACATTTACCCAGTTCCAGAGGTTTGTTTGTTGAGGTTGATATGACCCCTTGACTAAAACCTAACCCTTGTTTGAGCCACTTGTTTGTGTATAGTGTGTGCTATCTGTGCAAGTTAGGATTGTTTGACTTGCTTCCTGTGCAAGTTAGGATTAGTTTAGACTTGCTTCCTGTGCAAGTAGGTTTTGCTTGGCTTGCTTCCTGTGCAAGCTAAGTGTGTGTGTGGCTTGCTTCCTGTGTGAGCCATGCTTAGGATAGGTTGGCCCTTGTGCCATTTAGCTAGAAACCTTAACTTAGGGTTGATTTTGCATGACAACATCTAGGCTCGAGTCGTAGTCTCCCTAGAGTTGTGTCTCCCTCTGTTATCTGGTTAGGCTAGTCCTTTATCCCTGCGTAGGGGAACTACATCGCCCTGATCTTCATACCAGATGAAGTATGTAGGCAGGAGATTGAGCTGATCTCTCCGGGCGCCCTTTTTCTTTTTGTGTGTGTTGTCTGACCTTTGCTAGGCTCGAGTCCCTGACTCCTTAGCATTTGCTGTCTGTCTGTTTGTGTGTGCTTGACAGTTATAGGCTCGAGTCCCTGACTCCCTATTGACCTGTTGTGTTGTTGTGTGCTTGGAAGCTGATGTAAGTCCATCGAGTGGCATTTGGGTTCCAGTGTGTGTGTGTTTTGGTTCGGATGCTGACATAAGTCCAGTGATTGGCAGTCGGGCTCCACGTTTGTCTTTGCCTGTGTTTGTTTGTGTGCGTGTCAGCCGAGCTACGAATGCTCTGATTCTCCTTCGTCCAAGGAGATACGTATGCATAGGATGCGACATCCTAGCGAGCATGTGTCGTTCCCCAGTCCGAACTACTTCGACTCTGATGTCTATGCCTGATAGACTAAGTAGGCCCAGGATGCGATATCCTGCCGAGTCATTTCCTTGTCTGTTTTCTTGTGTCTCTTTCAGCCAGTGTGTGTGTGTGTGAGCAGTGTTTAGCAACCAATATTCCTTCCTTTTGTGCGTGGATCCCGTAGAGTACTACGGATGCGTAGGGGTGCTAATACCTTCCCTTCGCATAACCGACTCCCGAACCCATTCTCTTTGGTCGCGAGACCATGTCTTTTCCAGGTTTACTCTGAGCGTTTCCTTTCCCTCTTTTGGGATAAATAACGCACGGTGGCGGCTCTGTTGTTCTGTTTTCCCGCCGGTTTTTCGCGTGATGCGACAGCTGGCGACTCTGCTGGGGACATTAGAGAAGTTGACCTCTTGCTGGTCCATCTTCCCTAAGCGAGTCTCTCCTAGCGCTCTCTAGGTTAGGGTTTTGGTTGCTTTGTGCTGTTTTTTATTGCATTCATTGTATATATGTGCATTTATTGTTTGCATTTATTATTTGCATTAATGTTTGCATTTCATTCATATTCATCTGCTGTGCTGTCTGTGTTTCTCTGTTTGAGGGGTGGGAGTTACTTGAGGTAAAAGGCCCAATACCCAGGCTATGAGTGAAATCTAGGGAACCTAGGAATAGAGTGATTCATGGGAAGCGGGTGGTATGGCGCCACTTAGCGGAACATTGATATCACGAGCAGTTCAGACCCTGGTGGGATATTGTCGTTACATACTTCAGGTGTGTATATGATGGTATTCTGCGAAAGGTTATTTATGCTGCGTTTCTCTTCGACTTTATCCTGGCCTAGATGACACCCGTGAGCGGGGCGGGTTTGATCATTTTAACAGGTACAGTTGGTGACTCCTGGTACTGATGGTGACTAAGAGTTATATTTCTGGACGCCGGAGGTTTGACCCTGGTATTGATCAGAGGGTTCCGTTTATTTCGGATCCCTGGGCTGAATTTGAGGGTACTCGCTCAGATGGTGACTCAGTTCTCCAGACATGGGTTCAGATGCCAGCTCCTCAGATGACTTTGGGGTTTCAGATGGTTCCTCAGATGCCAGTTCCTGCCAGTCTTGGCTCCATCATTTGCATCATAGCATATTTATTTTCAAAAAATAGTAATGCATGAAAAAAGTTAACTCGCATACGCATATCCTTTTCAGGATCATTCATGATAAGATAGCATCCGCATCCGCATCATGCATATCATACACATCCTTGCATTGCATACATGTTTGGAAAGACTCCTCGCTTTGGTTCCCGACTGAGACAGGATTGTTGATCACCGTCCGCACCGCGACCAGACTCAACCATCAGAGAAGTATGGATCAGGTTCAGACTGAGTTGGCTGAGATGAGGGCAAACATGGCCCAGTTCATGACAAAGATGCAAGGAGTTGTTCAGGGGCAAGAGGAGCTGCGTGCCTTAGCCCAGAGACTGGAAGCCGTGATTCCACCAGTCCACCGTGCTCCACCAGTGGGTGTACCCGTTCATGAGAATGCTGCTGTCACTATTCTCGTCAATGATTATGCCTTGGGCGACGAATTGAAGGGGATCAGAATCAGTGAACAGCCTCTTGCTGTAGAGACTGTTAATGTCAGAGCAACCTGCGCTCTGGTTCGCCATCCTGGCTCTTCAAGTTCTTCTGGTTCTAAGAAACCATCCTCTGGGGCACCCAGAAGGAGAGAGGGTGAAACAAATGCTGTGCACCGTCGGAGGAGTGCAAACAGAGGACAGTATCGACAAGTTGCTGCTGTGACTATCCCAGCAACTCAAACTCCACAACAGCAGAGAAGGTCAACTCAGCAATATCAGCATCAACAACGTCGTCCTCAGCAGCAGGCTTCCCATTGATAATCAAGCTGGTACAAGTAATGAGAGGAAGAAGATCCTTTTTGATCCAATCCCCATGTCCTACGCCGAACTGTATCCTTCTCTGTTAGAGCGGAACTTGATTACTCCCAGAGACCCGCCGCCCATACCTGTCAACCCTCGGTGGTGGTATAGGCCTGAACAGCATTGTGTGTATCACTCGGGTGCTCCTGGTCATGATGTGGATAGTTGCTTTCAGTTGAAGATGAAGGTTCAAGACCTCGTAAGGTCAGGTATTTTGAACTTTGAAGACTTGGGTCCCCGTGTTAATCAAGCCTGAAGATAACAAGTCCTGGGCTGGCGCCGACTTTTTCTTCAGAAGGGTTGTTCAGAAAACAGAAGCTGCTGATGCAAAGGATACTGACAGTTGTCATCCTCGGTGGGATCTATCACAATCGGGTCACTGTGGGCTTTCCTACAGTTGTTCATAAGTCAGAGTAACAATCACTTTGTTTAAAAACCCTTCTCCCATGCCAAAAGGAGAAGTGATGACATTGTTGGCAACAGTTTGTGCAATGATATTTTCATTCAAATAATTCATGTTAAACATTTGTTTTTCCATTTGTTTTTCCCTTTTCGCTTTTTGCATGAAATTGGTGATCACAAAAAACCTTAAAAAACAAGAATAAAAGCAATCTTTTCATCTGCATAACGATTGTCTTGTTTGATTTCCAAAAAGCTTTTATACTCAAAATCTTTATGCAGGTTGTTTCTCAAACCCATTGAACATAATGATCGGACGTCATCTCCCAATTTTGAACTCCCTGTATTCGAAGTGGACGAAGATGATGTTGAAGGGATTCCTGACGAGATTTCCCGACTTCTTGAGCGAGAAAAGAAGATCACACTCAGCTGCATCTCGAGAATCAGCAGAACAGCCAACTGGGGCATTATCAAAAAAAAAAGAAAAAAAAGAAAAAAAAAAAGAAAAAGAAAGAGGAGGGTGCAAAATCAAAAGAAATCAAAAGAAAGCAAAATCAAAAACAAAATCAAAAGAGAAAAAAACAAAAGAAAGATAGCACCCTCAAAGTCCCAAGTTGGCTGATGCTGAATTCAATCGAAAGGAAAAGATCAACTGCCATGTATCATGGACAGTCATATCAGCAGAGAGTAAAAAAGCATTCAACAAGAAGGTCGAGCCTTGTGTGTTCCGAGAAGGTGACCTTGTGTTCAAGAAGGTCTTGTCTTTCGCGCCCGATTCCAGGGGCAAGTGAACCCCCAAGCTATGAATGTCCATATGTTGTCAAGAGAGCCTCTTCAGGCAATGTTTCGACACTTACAACAATGGATGGAGAAGTTCACTCGTCCTGTGAATCCTGGTGCAGTCAAGAAATACTTCGCCTAAACAAAAAGAAAAAAATCAAACAGCTCGCTAAGTTGAACACCCCAAAGGGCGACTTAGGCAAAAAGGAGCGTCTCGGTGGATTGAAAACCCGAAAGGGCGATCCAGGCAAAAGTTAGAGACATTGAAAAAAAAAAAGAATTTGCATCCCGCTAGATTGAACACCTCACACTGGGGCAATCTAGGCAAAAATTAGGGATTTGGCAAGTAACTGCACCTTGACAAGACTGTCATCCGTCAGGAATTCTCGATTCGTCGTCGACTGAAGCTCTGAATACATCGAAAATTCAGAATGGTAGAGGAAAGGTCATTATGTTCAATGTAGCCCTCTCCAATATATATCACCGATTTCAAACTTGTACAGATCCATGGAGTCTCGCCCTTTGCAGACTACCATTCCATCACATCAATTTGAGCTTTTATCCAATTATTTGCATTCTTATTTGTTTCAACTCAACAAATGTTTTGCATGTTTTTAATTGATAAAGTATCATTGTTTTCAAAGTAAACAAATTTTGCAAAAAAAATTGTTCTTAAACAAAGTGAACGTTCACAATGATGGAAGGATACTTAGGAGACCCGCAGTGCTCTCCCGAAGGTGGTATGATTACCAACAGGTAAGACAATTGTTCGTATCTCGAGCATGACTGTATCTTTGTCCTGCAGAACCTCGTATGGTCTCTCCTCAGTGAATTTGCACGACGCAGTGTTGTTTGAAGTTGTTCATCTTCATGTTCCCGGCAGTACAGATTCTTCCTCCAAATCCCCGTTAGCACTTATTGTGGGGCATCCCCAATAGAGTGCTGTTTGAGCCCTATCGTGGGGCATCCCCAGCAAGTTTGCTGTTTCGGACATTATTGTGGGGCAGCTCCCCTAGCAGAGTGTTTATTGAAGACTGCAACTTTCGCCTCTCCAGCAGAGTAGTCTTCCTCTCTCCCCCAACAATTGGGTTTGTGATGCTGTTATCTCCAGTATGGCCGTGAGTGCTTATCCCAAGCAGGTTTGTGGGAATTCATCTCCAGTATGATATGACGTGCTATCATCCTCGACAGAGTTGTTACTCTTGCTGCTACGGTTGTTGTTCTCTCCACTAGGATCGTTCTCCTCAGCAGAATGGCGTGGTTTTTCCTCAGCAAGTTCCCCGAGTGGAGCGGGTCTCATGAAATACATCTCCAGCAGTGATTCTCTTACATATGGATTGGTTGGGTCGTCCCTAATGGAGTAGCATTTATTTCTCCAGCAGAGTTCATCCTACCAGTGGATTGGACGGGTTTCTGTAGAAGACTGATATCGGCATCCCCAGCGGAGTTGTGACTATTTTCCAAGTCTGAAGCTGTCTTCCCAGCAGAGGTTGTGTTGATGGTTCTTCCCCAGCAAGGTTTGTCTTTCCCCGGCAGGATGGAAGTTGACATGGTTATAGGATCCCCAGCACAGTTCCTGGAGTTCCCCGGTGTTGTCTCTGAAGGAGACGTGTGTTTATGCGTTCATCATTTAGATAAGCATAGCATATTGCATCATTAGTGCATAGCATTTCCATGATCATGGGGCATTGTGTAAAACAAGAAAAAACTCATGCATCAACATAGCAAGCATATCCATTAGCCCTAGGCCGTGGTGACCAGCCGAGATTGGATTGTTGGAAAGAGTTTAGCATCGCGCCATTGGATCGGCTTCAGAATTGGGTTCATCAACATGGTCGAGAGGTTGGTGTTTTCCGAACAAGTGATTCCTCGGTCGAGTGGGTATCCCCATCAGTGTTACTCCCAATTGTTAGCATCTTGCCAGCTTGGATCTTTTTTCCTTAAGCAGATATGGGTGTGTCTGATCTCTCCATGTAGAGTCTACCCCTTAAGCAGAAAGTGTCAATCTTTTCCTGCCATTTCCCCACTGAGATACATCCTCATGGATGACGGTTGCTTCCGTTCCCTCCCTAATGGGATGGGTTTTCCCTATTGAGTTCTTTCCTCATTAGGATGAGTCTTGATTCAGTCTGCCTTTTGGATCGATCCTAAATTGGCTTCTTGCTGACTGTCTCCTGTGTTTCCCTGGGGCATAAATGAATAGTCGCTCACTAATCGACACTCATTCATCTTATCCTCAGCGGAATCTGTGGCCTCTACCACCAAACCGGTAGTTGTAAGTCCTATCTTTGTGGTTTTCTACCCACTAGCTGGTAGTTGTAAAATCCCACTTTCCTCCCCTTGTTGGAATTAACCCTTTGTGCTCATCCCGATGATGACTGGTTACTTTTCCGTGGTTTTCTGCCTACTAACCGGTAGATGTAATCCCCTCTGTGCAGTTATCAGTATCCGGTTTGTGATATTGATATTCTTTCCCCTCTGGATATTTGCCTTGATCAAGCAGTATTGTCCCCATTGGGTCTTCCCCTTCTTTTTGGATACTCGCTCCGAGTAAGCAGCTTTATCCTCTTTTGATCGGTCATCTTTTGCATACCGAGTCTGGTACCCAAATGCCTTTCTTTTCGGTCGATTATTCATTTAACAACCTACAACCCGGTTATGGATAATCTTCCATGCGAGTGTATTATCTACGTTTTGACGGCTATAGATAATATGTCTCACGTTTTTCCGGTATTCAGACCGAAGGAGTTTCCGACGATCAGGTCGATGTACTCATGGCACAAGGCCAATTTTCCGGTATTCAGACCGAGGGAGTTTCCGACGATCAGGTCGATGTACTCATGGCACAAGGCCAATTTTCCGGTATTCAGACCGAAGGAGTTTCCGACGATCAGGTCGATGTACTCATGGCACAAGGCCAATTTTCCGGTATTCAGACCGAAGGAGTTTCCGACGATCAGGTCGATGTACTCTTGGCACAAAGCCAATTTTTCGGTATTCAGACCGAAGGAGTTTCCGACGATCAGGTCGATGTACTCTTGGCACAAAGCCAATTTTCCGGTATTCAGACCGAAGAAGTCTTCCTCCTCTCCGTTGGTGTCGATAAACGTCGAGTTTTTCCCAATCATCCGTTGATGACTTGGTTGTGTTCATTCTCCCAAGTAGAGTTTTCTCCTCTCCGTTGGTGTCGATAAACGTCGAGTTTTTCCCGATCATCCGTTGATGATTTGGTTGTGTCCTCCTTCCCAAGTGAAGTATTCTCCTCTCCGTTGGTGTCGATAAACGTCGAGTTTTTCCTAGTCATCCGATGATGTCTAGTTGTACCCCTCTCCATGCAGAGTTACCTCTCCGTTGGTTTCGATAAACGTCGAGTTTTTCCCGATCATCCGTTGATGATTTGTTTGTGTCCTTCTTCCCTAGTGAAGTATTCCTCCTCTCCGTTGGTGTCGATAAACGTCGAGTTTTTCCTATTCGTCCTATGACGTCTAGTTGTACCTGTCCCCACGTGGATTTACCTCTCCGTTGGTCTTGGTAAACGTTGAGTTTTTCCCATTTCGTCCGTTGACGTATGGTTGTATCCCTGCCATTCATTCATTAATGTCTGGTTACCTCTCCGTTGGTCTTGGTAAACGTCGAGTTTTTCCTAGTTGTCCGTTGGCATCTAGTTGTGATTTCTTTTCCCATTCATCGTCATTGCGATGTCTGGATGTGGCTGTGCCCTTGAAAAAAAAAAAACCAAAAAATATACCCAGTAATAAATATCAAATCCCAGTGGACGTTTCCATTGGTGGATCCCTGTATTGTGCAAATTCTACGGTTCTTGGTATTCAATCCCTGTTTACCCTAAAAGTCTGACAGCCGTTGCTCTCATCCATTCGGGTTCCCAGCTGATTGAATAGGGGCAGCTGTAGCACCTCAAATTTGCACCTATCATTGTACATACATTTTCATATTAGGTCATAACATATCATGGTCCATTGCATAGCATAGCATTGCCTCTTTTGCCTCAAGTGCAAGCCAATCAAGGAATTAGGTCAAACTGATCAGGAGATCAGTCAACCAAGCAAGCAAGTGCATTTCTCAAGGAGCCAAGGCCTTAGGGTTTGTCCAACAAGTTCACATGACTTGGAGGTCTATTTGAAGTGTTCAAGTCAAGGGTTGAAGGCTTGGAGATCATCAGTTCATACACAGTCAGCCAGAAACCCTAAAAAGTCAACAGTCAGTCAAAGCAGTGGATGGTGGTCATTCTTGTGGAATTTGGGCACCATGATCAATAATCAAGAGTCCATACAACTTGGGACATCATTTGAAGTCAAGGTCTCAAGGAATTAGGGTTTGGAAGTCATCAGTCAATGCACAGTCAGCCAGAAACCCTAAAAGTCAACTGTTGGTCAACTGTCCATTTAATCAGTGATTTGATGAATGGAAATGGTTTGAAAGAGTTCATTCATGTCCAAATAGTCATCATACATCATGCCAAACACCATCATGGAAGAATTTGAAGCCAGATCAAAATTTCCCAAAATGGAAACTGGGCCTGTAACTGAAACCTGTCATAAATGGAAAGTCTTGATCCTCAAACTTACATCATGATACAAGCCTCAAATGAATTTTTGCCCAACATGAAAGTTGAAGATCTTGTTCTCCCATTTCCAAAAAGTCCAAGAACTCTTAATTCCCATGTGTGGTTGGCAAGTTATGATCGAATCGATTTCAGAAAATCTTGAACTTCAAAGGGCCATATCTCCCAAACCGTTTGGCCAATTTTGGTGGGGTTTTTTCCTACAAGTCACATTTGATCCCCTCTTTCCAAAAATATAAATTTCATGAGCCAAAACTTCACCAATCAAAATGGCATTTTTTGACTTATCTCATTTAAATTCAAGTTTGACTCAAGTTTGACTTTTTGAATTAAAAGTTTTCAGCACATTTGGCCAATTAGGAAGTGTTTGGAATGTCATTTGAAATGTGTTTGCAAGCCCATTCCCATGAAGTACACAGCCCATGCTAGCTTGCTTGAACATTGGAAGAAAAGTACACTTTCACCATATCTCTCCACAAATCCATGGACCATACCTTGTACATCAAAATAGCAGATTTTTATCATGATTTTCTGTCATCTTGAAACATGATTAGCAGCTGCAGACAAAAAAAAACCAACAGAACTTCAACTTCATTCTCTCAAAAAAAATCACATTTTTCACACTTTTGAAAAACCTATCCAAAACTTCAAAAAGAACTGAGTTTGGCCATGGATTATTTCACCAACATAGCAGTATTAGACATGATTTTCTGTCAAATATAAACCTCAGTTGCAGCCAGAATACAGAAAATCATTCACTCACTAAGAAATCACATTCTTGGCCATTTTCAAAAACCAGTCAAAACTTCCAAAGAACAAAACTTTGCCTTGCCAAAAACAACATTCACACAACATTTTGAACTGGTTTTCATCAGCATTCCCCAGCTGGAAGGTCATTTTCCATGACTGTTTTTCTTCACCTTCCTTCCATGACAGTCGAGTTCTAGACCTTTTCCAACATTCCCGAGCCAAACTCTTTCATTCATTCACCATTGGAAGGCTTATGGAGCATCTGTTTTAGGCCAACAACATCAAACAACAGCTGTACCACAACTGTTTATCAAATTTGGTAAAAATTCGATCTCCCTATTTTGTGAAATAAATGCATGCTTTAAGAAGGTCTTTTTATGCTGAGCGTAACGGTGGTTTTAGTTTTGCAAATGGTTAAGTATTTTGAAAGATATGATGACATTAAGTTTGATGATGAAATATGTTTGTGTTGTGTTTGTCCTTGTTGGTATGAGTTAATGAACATGAAGGTTGGATTATGGATGTGCGTGTTTAGATGAACATTTTGGTGTATTTGTTTTGGATTTTGGTTGCAATTATTTTCTGTTGGAAATTACAAGTTGAACGTGTAAATGCTGGAATATTTGTTTCTGCAACGTGAATTTTGGTTGGATTATGGATACTGCATATTTGTTTCTGCAACGTGAATGCTGGAATTTTTTCCTGTTACTGTTGCCAAGCCATTAAATAAATGCCAAAAAGAAGGCCTGGGGCGAGGGGGATTTGGATTCGAACCCCAGACCTTTGCTTCAAATACCAAGTGTTTTACCACTGGGGCGCAATGCCAATTCATTTATTTACCGCCTTCTAAAATATATATTAAAAAAGAGCGCTGCCATGCCGTCCTGCTATTGGCCATGTTGGCGCGTTGACCGGGGCGTTGACCCCCCATTGTTTCTTTATTTTTTCCATTAATCATTTTGTTTTGTAATGTTTGTTTCATTTGCCATGCCTAACTTACAAAAATCATAACTTGTTCATTTTTAATCCAAATTTAATGGGATTTTTTGTGTTGTGTTCATCATGATCTCTACTTTTTTATCATTATTTTTCCAGAATTTTTGGATGAGTAATTTTTAAATGGTGCTAGGGTTTGTGACATGTGACCAAATTTTGTACACTTTGCCAAATCAATTGTGAAATGATGAGAATGCATCCAATGGCTCCCAAATTTTTGTGCTCAAACTAGACACACTCGTGGTGATTTTGGTGTAAAGTTTGTGAATTTATCATTTGTGGTTTGTGAGTTATGAATTTTTGAATTAGGGTGTGACAATTTGTGTCACACCATTGATGCCCAACTTCATGATTTTCATTACCATGCTTCTTGACCTCCAATTGATCTGATTTTTTGCATGAACCTACTCTTGTATGTCTAGTTTACATGTGAATTTTCCTGGAATTATTTGAGGCATTTTCCTAATTGTTTGAGATTTTCTCCCCTGCTTGGTCAAATATTGACTTTGTGTGACACATGTTCCCATTTCATTTGTGGAATTCTCATACTTTATTGGATGGACATGAAATTTTACATGAGATAACTAAACATCCTCATCTTTGCCATGGTTTTAGTCCCATTCATTTATCATATGCTATCACTGATTTATGAATTTTCTAAGTTGATGCATGTTTGGTTGATTTCTTTGAGCATGTTCAAAATGGCTTTGACTTTAAGATTTTCATTGACTGCCTTCCACTTGTCCAAATGAGATGAAATTTGACATGCTTACCATGCTGTGGGTTATGATTGATCATGATTTATTTAGTGATTTTTGGAAATGTTTGAGATTGGTTTTGATGCAAGTCTTGCTGTTGACTTCTATGAGCTTCTGTTTACCATGTTTTTGACCTAACTTGTTCATGAAATGATGATGATGATTGATATGGATGTGAAACCAATTGGGTTTGTTTCTTAAATGTTTGAACATGATTTTGGATGCTTGCCCTTTGCTGTTTTGACTTTTTCATCCTCTTTTGACCTTAGGCTTGCCCTAGTGGTCCTGTTACTCACTTTGAGCTCATGTTTTCAGGTTGACCATCAAATGGCCATCGAGACCAATTCTTTTTGATTGAGCTTGCTTGATTATCATTGACTAACTTGTGTGTTTTGTAGGTGGCTTGGCTCACATGCCTTAAGCCTTGTGCCTTGCACATCCATGTGCCTCTAATTGACTGTTGGTGTCCGTTTCTGTTTGTTTTGTTTGAAGTTGCATACTAACATCTGTTTGACTGTTTCAGGTGCTTTAGTTGCTTAGTTCCTTGTGAACTTTTTGCTTTGCTTTGCTTGTATAAGCAATTTGCATTGAGGTATGTCTCTTTTACTTCATGTAGTCTGGAAGACCTGGCCTGTTACTTGGCCAGGCAACTGTCTGAAGTCCTCCTTAAGAGGCAATGTTTGTGGATGTTTAATTTTGTCCTTGCATAGAGTCAAAGTCCTCCTAAGTGAAGAGGCAATTGGTGGAAGGTAGGGATATGCAATCTATCCCCCACTATTCAGTGTGTCATCTGCTTTGCTCACACCACTGTGTTGATGCATTGCGGATACAAACCCAAGATCTTGTGCAATTGCACAGTTGAGTCAGTTTTAAATGTGTAGAAGGGTTCCCACTTTCTGAACCCACACATTCTTGTCTTGAGCTCTCCCAGGCTGGGGATAAGAGCTGTGAAGTCTTATCTTCACTCACCTTTCATCTGCTTCACCTTAGTCTCTCAATGGCAAGGTTAAGAGCAACATTTACCCAGTTCCAGAGGTTTGTTTGTTGAGGTTGATATGACCCCTTGACTAAAACCTAACCCTTGTTTGAGCCACTTGTTTGTGTATAGTGTGTGCTATCTGTGCAAGTTAGGATTGTTTGACTTGCTTCCTGTGCAAGTTAGGATTAGTTTAGACTTGCTTCCTGTGCAAGTAGGTTTTGCTTGGCTTGCTTCCTGTGCAAGCTAAGTGTGTGTGTGGCTTGCTTCCTGTGTGAGCCATGCTTAGGATAGGTTGGCCCTTGTGCCATTTAGCTAGAAACCTTAACTTAGGGTTGATTTTGCATGACAACATCTAGGCTCGAGTCGTAGTCTCCCTAGAGTTGTGTCTCCCTCTGTTATCTGGTTAGGCTAGTCCTTTATCCCTGCGTAGGGGAACTACATCGCCCTGATCTTCATACCAGATGAAGTATGTAGGCAGGAGATTGAGCTGATCTCTCCGGGCGCCCTTTTTCTTTTTGTGTGTGTTGTCTGACCTTTGCTAGGCTCGAGTCCCTGACTCCTTAGCATTTGCTGTCTGTCTGTTTGTGTGTGCTTGACAGTTATAGGCTCGAGTCCCTGACTCCCTATTGACCTGTTGTGTTGTTGTGTGCTTGGAAGCTGATGTAAGTCCATCGAGTGGCATTTGGGTTCCAGTGTGTGTGTGTTTTGGTTCGGATGCTGACATAAGTCCAGTGATTGGCAGTCGGGCTCCACGTTTGTCTTTGCCTGTGTTTGTTTGTGTGCGTGTCAGCCGAGCTACGAATGCTCTGATTCTCCTTCGTCCAAGGAGATACGTATGCATAGGATGCGACATCCTAGCGAGCATGTGTCGTTCCCCAGTCCGAACTACTTCGACTCTGATGTCTATGCCTGATAGACTAAGTAGGCCCAGGATGCGATATCCTGCCGAGTCATTTCCTTGTCTGTTTTCTTGTGTCTCTTTCAGCCAGTGTGTGTGTGTGTGAGCAGTGTTTAGCAACCAATATTCCTTCCTTTTGTGCGTGGATCCCGTAGAGTACTACGGATGCGTAGGGGTGCTAATACCTTCCCTTCGCATAACCGACTCCCGAACCCATTCTCTTTGGTCGCGAGACCATGTCTTTTCCAGGTTTACTCTGAGCGTTTCCTTTCCCTCTTTTGGGATAAATAACGCACGGTGGCGGCTCTGTTGTTCTGTTTTCCCGCCGGTTTTTCGCGTGATGCGACATACTTGACTTAAAATTTTCAAAAGCCAAAAAGAACTAACTCATCCAAACCATTTTTTAGGCCTTTGTGACTTTCAAACTTAAATTTTGTTAACAACAATGTATCCACTTTGAAATTTTTACCACGAACTATGAGGTTTTGATCCCTCATTTTTAAGTTGGTACGTAGGCACAAGTCTGAAGGTCTTGTCAAACACAAAAATATAATTAATGAATTCTTTTCTCATCCCCCCATTCTATTTATTTGTAAAACATCATTTTGTACAAAAAAATACATATGCACACAAAAAAGGGCTCCCTAGGAGTAACTAGGACACTTTGGATGCTAACACTTTCCCTCTGTGTAACCAACCCCCTTACCTATAATCTCTGGAATTTTATTAGTTTTGATTTAAAAACTTCTTATTTTTTGGGTTTTGTTCGTACTTTTCCATTTTCCATTGGAAACAATAAAAACGCGGTGGCGACTCTTGTTATTTGATATCTAGCTTATCCATAGCTTGATGATCATGAATTTTCCGCTACAGACTCACCCAAACAAGTGAGAGAAACATGACATACTCACTTAAAACCTTAAGGTGATAGGTATATAGGTCCTCTTATATATAAAGTGTCCAACCTCCACACTACTACAAAATATACCTTTGATAACACCATATTACTAGGGTTGTTTAAGCAATTGTAATAATAACTAATCTTAAAGCGCCTGAGCTTATTTTTAATTTATTAAAAGACATTTCATCATGGGTTATAATAATAACTGTGGTGATAGATAAAATGTTTCATGCTTTAAATCCCAGCACAAACAATTTTTTTTTGTTTTTTCGTTACAAAAATGGCTTGTCTATATAATCTTAAAAATATATTAAAATTAAAATATCTAGCTCCACGGTTAGTACCAGAAACTATTTTGAATATTACTGACATTTTATCATGATTTCTCTTAGCAACCATGGTGATAAGTTATATATATATATATATATATATATATATATATATATATATATATATATATATATATATATATATATATATATATATATATATATATATAATATATATATATATATATATATATATATATATATATATATATATATATATATATATATATATATATATATATATATATATATATATATATATATATATATATATATATATATATATATATATATATATATATATATATATATATATATATATATATATATATATATATATTTATATATATATATATATATAAAGTGGGGTTCAACTTACTCCAAGAGTGAGCTTTTTTAACTTACTCTAAATCACAACTTTTAAATTGAATCTAATCTAATGGTTAACATTTTTATTTAATAGTAATTAACATTTTTACTGCATTAGCCATTCGATTAAAGACTATGATTTGGAGTAAGTTAAAAAAATGTACTCTTTGAGTAAGTTATCAAGCTGTCAGCAAAGAATAATCGTCTCGCTCAAAACACAAAACTCTAACATCTCTCTCTTCTGCATCCAGCGTTTATTATTTTTCTGTTCAAACATAGTTTGTGGATAGAGTTTGCAATTTTTTCGTACAAAACTGTAGTTGATGGAGTATTTGCATTTTTCCCATTCGAAAATTATAGATGAAATGAGGGTTTGCAATTTTTCCGTCCAAAAATTGTATTTGAGATAGGGTTTGCAATTTTTCCGTTCAAGAATTGCAATTTAGAGATTTCGCAATTTTCTCCTTAAAAATTGAAATTGTATGAGAGGGTTATATTTTTGTCCTTGTAAAATTAGAAGTTGAATTATGATTTTGTGAGTTTAATTTTTTAAT
This sequence comes from Lathyrus oleraceus, assembly GCF_024323335.1. Taxonomy (NCBI): domain Eukaryota; kingdom Viridiplantae; phylum Streptophyta; class Magnoliopsida; order Fabales; family Fabaceae; genus Lathyrus; species Lathyrus oleraceus. The sequence goes on along the minus strand of NC_066582.1, from coordinate 487,105,833 downwards.
TTTTACTTTTTTTTTTCATTTATAGATATGCTTCTGTTTGCGTCGATATTTGTTTATTTGTTATTTTCTCAACAACTGGTATCAGAGCCTGGTTCTGATCAAGGGAGGAAGGAAGAGTCTCAAAAAATTCTGATAAAAGGAAAAAAGAAGATTAAAAAAAATTGATCAAGAGAGAAAGAAGGAAAAATGATTGAAGAGTAATAATTTTACAAGTGTGATGATCTTAAATGCTTTGAAGATGTAGTTGATTACAAAGTGAAGATATGTGAGACTTTAGATGAAAATGAGGATTTGTTGGGTTAAATAATATACTCATCTAAATCCCACATCGGATAGTTGAAATAAAATAAAATTAGAGTATTAATATAAATAGAGATAGTTAGTTTGAGTTTTTCACACAACAACAAAATGTAGTATATCATGTGTATTGAGGATTTGTATAGTTGTATGTTTAGAGAGGGTTTTCTATTTTTTCATCCAAAAATATTTTTTTCAGAGGGTTTACTATGTTTTGTTAAAATAGTTCGTTGAGAGGGTTTACTATTTTTCCGTTCAAAAATAGTTTGTTGAGAGGGTTTACAATTTTTCCATTCAAAAATTATAGTTAAGAGAGGGTTTGTAATTTTTCCGTTCAAAATCGCAATTATATGAGAGGGTTTATAATTTTGTCCTTGTAAAATTAGAAGTTGAATTATGATTTTGTGAGTTTAATTTTTAAATTTTTGCTTCTTTTTCTTCTTTAATGGATATGATTCTGCGTGCACCGATATTTATTTATTTGTTATTTTCCCAATACTCGTCTATCTTCTTCTTCCACATACCTCGTCTTTCATTTTCTTCATACTAAAAAGTAATCAAGTTCAACACTGCTTCTTCTTTATCTTTCTTCTTCTTCTTCTAAAAGGTAATCATGTTATTCATATATCTTCTTCTATTTTCCTTTGTATAGGTTCTAATATTCATATTTTTGAAGAACTTTCAAGGTACGCCATTCCTCCGTACGCTTTCTTTCATTTCAATTTCACATGATTTTCGTGTTTTTTGGGTTGTCTGTACTTGGATCTCTGTTTTTGAAATGACCAATTTGAAGGAGAAGAGCGATCCAAAACGCAGCAGAATTTAAAAAATTTCTCCTTTAGTGATCCTTACGAATGGGCATGATCAATGATAGAATCGTTACCTCTTGTGGCGATTGAAACCTTTGATGCAGATCTACAGAGTGATCACGAACGTTGAATGGTAACAACGCCTCTACTCAGTCCACACGAACGGATTCCTTCAATCTCAGTGCTAGTTGCTACGAATGAAGGCTTTGAGTGAGATAGAGAGAGAGAGAGAGAGAGAGAGAGAGAGAGAGAGAGAGAGGGAGAAACGAAATTACAAATGCACAAATGCTTCTACACAAGGGTTCTATTTATAGAACCACTTGTATGGGTTGCAAGCTAAAAAGCCCACTTAAGTGTATGTGGCCCAGATCTTATGATATGCCAAAATCACTTAAGTGTGTGGTACCTTACCATATTTCGTATTCTACTTAAGTACATCGTACCTTACGATACTCTATAATTACTTAAGCGCGTCGTACCTTACGGTGTTCCTTAGTTACTCTATCTCTCATCAATCTGTCCTTTTGTGTGTGACCCTGTAGGTTTTCGTGACATTAGCAATTATATTAAATCACGTATTTAACATAATAAACAGTGAGCGGTATCTAGCCACACATCACTGCTACCCAAGACACGAAAATGTCATATGATCTGACAAATCCTTTTGTGATAATACTTATGTGTACAATTACCCTTTTTCCCCTATATCTATATTGAACACAAGGCATAGACCGTGTCATCCTTGTCCAGTTCAATATTGGGCCCGTAGACATTTATCCTATTATGCAGGATGGACAAATTCCATCTAGGTCACTCATGTCCCTCAACATGCTTCGTGGAGTACCCATAAACTATCTGTATGGTCATCCAGTTACGGACAATGTTTGATCAGCAATAAAGCACTTGACTCTACATCTAGGGTCCATAGTGGTTTCAGGTCGAAGGATGGTATACACCATTATCACCATGAGAATAACTTATGACACTTTGCATAACATTCTATATGGTATTCTCATAGCGGGTCAATCCAGTATAAATATTACTCCTAATATTCATACCTATGTTTAAGACTTGATAACTCCTTATCCATTATCCATGAGATGTGATCATCAGTCTATATACATAACAGTCTTAATGCTTTAATGTTATCCCACTTCACAATAAAGCTCGACTACGGATACTTTAAGAATAATGTCCTTATGTTTAATGTGATCTCATGATTAAGTCACACTTGATACATTGAACGGACTATCTATTCTAGGGACTTTATTAAACAAACATAATAAAAAAAAACCTTTTATTATTAATAAATAATTCGATACAAGTACCAAAAGTATTGGCCTCTAGGGCTTACACCAACACCATTCGTGTTTAAATAGATCAAAATATAATATAAATGGGAAAGTAGTTACCATATCTGTTCCAAGTATGACCTTGTTCTTTTTATAAAAAATTCAAACTTTCCATATCTCGTTTATGTGTCAAGGAAAGGATAAAGGAAAGATGTTACACAAAACTCATTCTTATTCCGTCATCTTCACGTTTCAGGTACGTGCACGAGACTTTTCCATATTTTATTTTGTTGTTGATTTCATTTTTGTTGTTATATGTTCTATGTTGTTTAAACTATGTTGTTGTTGATAAAATATGTACGTCGTTGATGATTTAGTTTTTATTGATATATGTTGTATGTTGTTTAAGGTATGTTTTGTTGATAAATCTTGTATGTTGTTGTTGATTTAGGTTTTATTTTATATGTTGTATTTTGTTTAAGGTTTGTTATTGTTGATAAGAGTTGGACGTTGTTGATTATTTAGCTTTTGTTGATATATATTGTTATTGATAAAAGTTCTATATTGTTGATAAAAATTGTATGTTGTTGTTGATAAAAGTTGATGTTGTTAATGATGATTTATATGTTATGTGTTGTTGATTTTTAATGATATACCTTGTATATTTTAGTTTTCACTATGTTAAACCAACATTTCTATTAGATGAGTTTATTATGTCATATGTAGTTTGAGTGTTTTAACAATTTGTCACTAACTAAATAACCTTTTTAGTCGAATTATAAATTTATAATATAAAAAATTAAATAATTTTAGAAAACAACTTATAATGATCAATATTTTTCAAGCTTTCTTCCTTGCATTCTATATAACTTTCTCCATCTTTGAGAGTTAGAGTTTATTTTATTGGTTGTAGTTTTTCAATCAACATTTCATTCTTTACTAGTTAAATAAACTAGTAGAGAATGAAGTGTTGGTTGAAGAGTCACAAGCATTGAACCTAATTATAACACTTAAAAAAGCGAGCGGGATACATGGAATGAAATGAAAAAAAATCTAGAAAAACATTGATCATTGTAACCATTTATTATAATATAACTTCATTTGTCAAATTATTAATTTCTATATTACATTGAAATGTCATATGTTTAGTGAGTAGTTGATGAAATAAGCATTCCACATATCTTATAATAAACTCAAAATAACATATCACCACAGTTGAAAGATAAAACTGTAGTTAAAGGTTGTTTAAACAATAAAAATAGCATTGTTTGGTCGAACTCATGACCTTTAAACTTTTCACAACGATTATTTAAAACAACCGTGGTTACAGGTAGTGTGTTTTCCAGTTTTCTACCATGGGGTCTAGACCATAGTTGTAAATTACCCACATACAATCACTCCCTACCTAACAACAGTTTTTCAACCGTTATTATAGGTCTTTCACAACCGTGATTATAGGGGGTTTTCGCTATAGTGCCACTTTTTAACCAATGTGGGACTTAGAACTCTCACTTGTTTCTCAATATTAAGTACATATATAATGTTATGTTATGTCTTAAAATCTATTTTATTGCAAAAGTTGAAGTTTTTAGTTATGATAAAACCATTAGACGTTTCAAGAAAAACAAATAAAAGATCGTCCTTAACATATATGTCATTTTAAAGTATTTTGTTGATATTGTTACAAATATGAGAGATAATTTCTAGAAAGAGATACTTGGAGAGATTTTTTATAACGATTTATAATTCTAGTAATTTATAGATTTTTGAAAGTTATACACCCTCTGATCACTATTATAAGCAAACAACAAAAATGTTGGTTCATTGAATAATTGTTGCATCTCATATATAATAATGATTATATACATCATTTATTCAATGAATCTAAAAAGTATTTTTTACTTATAATAGTGATCGGATGGTGTATAACGGATTGGGTGATTCATGTATTAAAATTATGAAAAATTGAGTCACAAATAAGAAGAAATTAAAAAGTAATTTTATGAATTTGTTGAACTAATTTCTTATAATTTATTTATAATCTCTTGTTAATACATGATACTTTTTTTTATCAATAGTGGATTATAAAATTGTTTTTTTTCTCCAAAAGTATATAATTTTGGATCAAAGTAAATAAATGATTTTTGTATGTTAATCTCTTCTTTTATTTTATGATTATTATCTATTATCCCTGTCATATGGGTCATTTTTGAAAAATCCTCCTGTAAAAAAAAAGTTTGATAAATTCCTTCAACATTTGAAGATTCTCTCATTTTTTACCTTCATCAACCAACTCATCAAAAAAGCTAATGCAACACTATTTTTTTTATAGTTTTTTCATTTTATCCAATTTCCATATGTGTATTTTAGTTTGTAAGATGACATAAATGTCCCCAAATAAAAACAAAACTTTTAGATCTGAGAGATATGTAAGATCAATAACACATCTCAATGTCAATGGGAAACATAAGATTAATAAAATGATAATGGTCAATTGAAGTGAAAGATCAAACTCATATGAACAATAACATTTGTAAATCTTACAATCTTAATTCTTAAATGATCAACTACAAAAGTATAACTCCACAAGAATTCCTCGAGAATGCGTTTAGCTTCTTTAGGATCAACACTCTCACACTCGATTTTATACAAAGTTCCAAAGTCAAAATTAGTCACATCCACTTCCAATTTCAAACTGTTCCAAAGTCAAAATTAGTCACATCCACTTCCATTTCAAATTGTTCCAATCATAAACATTCCTCATGTTTTGAAAACCTCTTAACCCTAAAAACCCATTTTCACCCACCACCCCAAATTCCTCTTTCACCCTTTTCAGAATCCTCGACTCCAATAAACTTAGCTTCCCCGGTTCAACAACACAATCACGACCAACCTTCAGATCCAAATCCTCTTCATCTTCTTCAATGTGACTCGCACCATTGACAAGAACCGTCTTTGCTTTGAGGGAAACAACACACTGTTCGTCGTTACCGTATAATCAGAGACGAAGAACGGCACTGCGAGAAAATAGTTCAGATGCGGCGCCGTCGAAGAAGAGGTTGTGTTGGTGGTGGGTTATGACATGGAAGGGAGAGACCAAGGTGGTGATGTAGTGATGAGATTCTGCGTTTGCAAGACGAAGCTTCACTTCGACTTCCATTTAGGATGGGGGTAGAGAGAGGGAGCGGTTTGGGAAGAGATTAGGATTAGAGGCTGATGTGATTCGCTTTGGAAGATGGATGTGCGATCGAATTGATGGAGGAGAGTAGCAGCGCCAATGATGGTTGTGGTGGTGTTGGCGGCAGTGATTGTGGTGTTACGTCGACGAGTTTCTTCAAGTTCTTTCTTGTCTTCGATCTCACTTTGATTTTACATGAGTTTAATTTTCAACACACCCTTTGATTTTATTTTTATTTGGGAACATTTGTGTCATCTCATCGACTGAAATACACACGTGGAAATTGGATTAAATGAAAAAACTATAAAAAAATAGTGTCACATCACCATTTTTTATGAGTTGACCCTACGAAGATGAAAAATAAGAGAATCTTCAAAGGTTAGCGGAATTCATCAAACCTTTTTCTATCTAGAGATTTTTCAAAAATGACTTATGACAGAAAAGAGAATATATATTAACTATTTATTCTATTATCAGTTAGTTTGTCATCTGGATACACTTAATTAATAGGATGGTTATTAATTAAAATTAATTAGTATTGGTTGGTAACTATTCTTCCTCCCATACATTTTCTTTTTGTGTTGAAATATTACGTTTGATTTTTCACAATATATAAACTTCACAATAGAAAAACTTTGACCATGTAAAACTCAAATATATAACATTATAATGATAAAAAGCTTGAATTAGTGATAGATTGACTTTGATTACATATCTCAATTACATAGATAATTAAACACTATGAATAGTGTGAATGTATATAGAATGAAATAGTGGAGCCCATAGAAGAGGAAATGTCTAGGATGAGGTAGACAGTTATATCACCCCTCGTTGTGCACCTAATTCTTTGTTTATTTAACACTCTCTTCACAACTCAACTCACATGACTTTGCTGCACCATTTTGCAAGCTAAGTAACTACCCTTTTTTCTTCTAATTATTTTACTCCCTCCCACGTTCTTTTCATAATTTCATTCTTTCATTCATCGCTTTCCTTTAACGCACTTCCATGTACATGGTATAGTACGTACACAGGACGATGTGTATCTGGCTAATTCATCACCATAAAAATAATGTTATTAATTTTTCATTATTTCACTGAAATTCATGCAACTTAATTCTTCACTATTTCCCACCAATTTGGGTTCTTGCCCACAAAGATTGTTTCTTTGGTCGTAAAAATTGCTACATCATGTTCAGTTGTTCACATTCATATGCACTTTGTCTGTTAAAGCTTACCAAGTAACAATATCGAGTGAAAGTAAAAAAAAAAAAGTACTATATAAAATTGAGTAGAATTGAATCACATGAATCCGAGAGATTATTGAAATGATGATAGAGACTTGAGAGTAGTTACAACTTTTTTGATAAGGCAAAAAATCAACACAATGTTTCATGATTACTAATTGACCAAATGCTAATAGTTATCCAATATTACATTGATGAAATCTGGGTTCCATGTATTTATTTATAATGGCCCATAGGTTGTTGTGAAAGTTGTTATCCACTAGTTATAAACCTAATGAATTGAATTGTATAACAAAAAAGAACTATGATGTGTCATTTTCTTCACTTTGTTTTTTTTTTCTATTCACTTGTTTTCTTTTATGTGTTCTTTTAATGTAAATTGATATTGATTTTTTGTTATAAAATGAAGTTTTACACTCAATGTAATATTAGTAGATGTTTAGTCTCCTTTGAAGAATTTTATTGTTCTTAAATATACTTTTTTTTTATTTTTTACAAATCTGATTCTTATTAATACTACCAATTTAATTATTTTAAAATACTTATAAATAAAAAATTAGTCAAAAAATATTTTTAAAAAATAAAATATAAATAAATTAGTATATTAAATGGATGAAATATAATAATAGAGTTAAATGAATATAATTTGCCACACTAAGGTTGAATCCCTAACAACAACAATAAATTTATTGTATTGATATTTATGAATTGAATAATTTTATTTTAAAAAATACATTAAGACATTATTCACATTTTAAGAAAATTTACCTATAAAATGAAGACATTAATTTAATAGATTTTTCTTACCCTATGTGAAAAGATAACGTGTTTATAAAACGAAGGGGAAAAGTAATTGATGATGTAAAAAATCTAAAATATTTATTATCTAAGTAATTCTTGCAAATATTTTAAAAATTAGTTTATTGATGAATGTTTAGAATCTAGTGTTCCTTTCAATAACTCTGATTCTGAAGATCATATACTAAATTATTAAAAGAAAATAAATGGCAATTCAAACATAAAAAAATTCAATTATTATTGTCCTTATTTTCCCAAAATAAAGAAGATTTTTTAATTCTAAATTTGCCAAATTCGGCAAGGAAAATAATAAAGAGTAAATACTACAACCAAATGAAGCTCTTTTGCTCTTCCCTATTTTATCCCCTCACCTTAATTCTACATTTTTCTTCTCCAAATTAAAGGAAAAAAGAGAAAATAATTATGAAATAAAAAAAAGCTACAATTCAAATTTTTATAAGACAAAAAAGAGTGCGAAAGCGAAAGATAGTTTAAACTTTAAACTTAGAAAGAACTGCACCCTAAATTAAACTATGCTACACTAGCACTCACTAGATAACGTGCCTAAACTCTGGCCCACAATGATGATGATGATAATTGATGAAATCATCTCCACCGTTGGATACGCCGAAAATTGAACTGTGAGTTAGAATTTGTTGATGCTGTGATCTTTGCATCTCTTTCTGTCTCCTCAGTTCCAGAACTTTCCTATGCGAATTCGAATGCTTCGCCGAAACGAAAGTTGGACTCGCCGCCGGTCGATACTCCGGGACCAACCTACCGGACTTAAACCTCACACCGCAAGCATTGCATAGCGTTTTTGGTCCCATCGGTCCGGTTCGCCACTGCGGCGTCTTGTCGGTACCGCAATGCAGACATTTTCTCCCCGAGCATTCTGCATTCGGATCCTCGCGCTTCTTCACCGGCATAATCTTCATCTGAGAAACTGGCGCGTCGGGGAGATGAAGTAGGCGCGTGGACCAGTCTCCTGGAGCCGCGCGTGAGCGTTTGCTCCGTGCTTTCCCAGGGAGAGGTGTTTCCGGCCGGAGAAATGAAGCGTTGCGTAAGGTTTCATCAGCGGAAAACGGAGGAAGCGTGTCGGTGGAAGAGGACGACTCCGGTGTCTGTGGTTTAACCGCGCCGGCACCGGAGAGAAGTTGCAGTGTTTTCAATTCTTCCTCCGCGGAGTATGAATCTTCCACGAAATTCGAAAGCCATTCCAATTCCGCCATTTCGTCGTACTGTTCAAGAACAAAAAATCACGCAAAATGAAAATTCAGTTTCATAATCAACAATTGAAATCGAAATTGTTCTTTCAATTACGGTTAATTTAAGCTGAATTAGTGGCATTAAGTAATTCAAGTTATTCAAATGCTGGGAAATTGTGAATTAATTACCGGAACACAGAGTTCTCCGGTTAGCTGAACATCACCGGCGAAACCACAGGGAACAATTGTGGCTGCAAAGCGGTTATCACCGGCGGAGCCTGAAGAGTTACAGCTATCAATTGCGGTAAGAGTGGAAGAGTCGGTGGAATTTCCGGCGACATTACTGTCGAAGAAACCATCAGACATAATAGCGTCAGCATTGGAGAAATCAAGCAGGTCATCAATAGCAAAAGGCTCACAGGGCTTCTGATCACTGTAACCGTGACGTTTCTCCGGTGAGAATTGGTCGACTCCGGCACCGTAGTATCCACCGACAAAGTAATCCGGTGCTTCCATTTCAATTTCAAGTACAGTTACGGTATAGAGAAGAAAGTGACGTGTGATTTTGGAGTGAGAGTAAAACGCACCGTTTTTGAGAAGAGAGAAATGAGAATTGTGTCTGAGAGAGAGGTGTGAGTGATGGTGGGGTTTTGAGGAGTAACACCAATGGCAAAATCGTAATTAATTAAAGAATGGAGCATCTTTTTTCATGCATATAGATACATGTGTTTAATAATTATTTAATAGAGGAAGTGACTTGCAAGTTCTGTAAAGTTAATTAAATCAACTTTTTTTTTTATTTTTTTCTTTATTTGTGTGGTAATTCAGATTTTTTTTCTTTTAGTTTACTGCTATGAAATTAGAGCTTTCTTTTTCTTTTTCCTTTTTTTTACTTTCTTATAATATTTAATACCTCTTTAAGACAAGTTGAAATTATTGTTGCTCTTGCTTCTCAATTCAAATTTTTCCTTGTAAGGACTGAAGAAGATTGCATGTGCGTATTCTCCGGTTGAAATTTCAATTCGTCTAGAATATAGATTAAAAAAATTATTTATAATAATGATAAGGAGTACCATTTAATTTAATTTTGATAAACAATAAAATCAGCTATTAATAAACAATAAAAGTTTAAATTTTAACTTATTTACACAAAACTGAGATTGTAAGAATTTTTTTTTTTTGTAAATTCAGCTTTTAAAAATTATTAATTTTTTAATTTAATTAATAACATATAAATAATTTTTTTTCAAACAGTTTTATCTACAACATCACATGTAGGACATTAAAATTATATTATATAATTTTCTAGTCAAAGAATATGAAAAAAAATATCTTAAATGATTAATTGTTGTAAATATATAGAAATTTAAATTGTAGTAAATATAAAAAGAAAATATATATATATATATTATATATATATATATATAATATATATATATATAATATATATATATATATATATAATATTAATATATATATATATATATATATATAATATATATATATATATATATATATATATATATATATATATATATATATATATATATATATATATACTAAATACATATTAAGAATATGAAGAAAAAAATAATTTGAAAAATTAATGTATTTAATCTTGATTTTGAATTAGATACATTTTACATATATTTTAATCTTAAGAAAGATTATAATATTCTTTTAATAAAATTTTATTGTTTTTTCATTTATTTACCACATGTTAGAATAATAACATTAATGTTGATATCTTGATGTATATACTCATTATCTCTATTTTTAAGATTTTTATACATGGATTAAGAAATAAAATATATATATTATAAATTTTATTAAAGGTGTAATATTCTTTTTTATTCTATATTTTTTTTTGTCAATTTTGACATCTTAACTAAATAAATATTTTTTAATCCTTTAATTAATTAAATAGGGCCATGTTTGTTCTTAAATTCAAATGTGTTAGTCAAAGTCAATGGAAGATGCGAGATGTCACTTAGGTGGATTAGTATTTGCATATGTGAATAAATAATATTGAGGTGAAATACTTAAAAGGACTGAGGTTTCTTTTGCTTCATTTGTTCTATTTTTGTAATAAAATGTTTGATACTTTCTTACTATTTGAATTTTTTTAGCGATATGTTTGATACTCTCTAACTCTTTGAATAAAACGAAGGAAGAACCGCAAGTTGGAGAGTTGGGAATGATTTAGAAGGTAGGAACGAAGACTAGGAACGAAGGAATGAAAGCTGAATCGAAAAGAGGAAGAAAACTTTAATGGTAAGTTCAAAGTTTAGCCTCTTTCAAATTTAGGGTTTAATAGGTTTTTAATTTTTGTCCCTTTTTAATATAAAATTTATCTGGTTTTCAATTTATTGGGTGTAATATATTTGAATTAATATATAAAATTCATAAATGTTACTCTTTTATCCACCATTACGAAATCTTTTGGAAACAAATACGAATTTGAGGACCATATACTTTTACTTCATTCTAGAATTCAAGATACTCTAATTCGTCCTAAACTCTAAAGTTGAAGAAGAAAAACTTCGGCTGCAAAAGATATATTTGATGGGGTTGCATACAAAGAAGAAGGACTAGCCCTAATTTCATAGGTTCGTAGATTGAGGAAGAAGAACGTTGAAATTGGCTCAAAAGGAATTCGAGTGGTTCAGAAGGTTTATAACATGTGATCTTACCTGACAACCATGTTCAACTTACTAGAATAAAATATTAAAAAAATTTAACACTATTTAAGATAAATGGTTCAGAAGGATAAAATTGAAGAACGGAACTCATAGTTTTTAAATTTACAAGATCAATATAAATGTGGATACCAAAAAAATTACTAAACCTTTATAATAAGAATTGTTAAGTTTTTTAAATTTATCTTAAAATCATAAAAGAAAATTGTAACCACATTAATAAATATAGCTATGGATATATTTAAATAATATAATTTGAAATTTCAGTTAAAAATAACTAATATATTTTAAATACTGTACATATATAAATAATTAATACTACAAGTAAATTTTTTGAATGAAAATAGTATTAGAAAATATAACATAAAAAACTCAAATTGATTTTATATTTAAAAACAGAGGCTAGTAGTATTGTGTTTGTTGAGAACATATAATGCAAAGATCATAAAGACACTTTTATAATTATGAAATAATTACCTTTACTTCATTGCAGAGGTTTTTTTTTATAAATTAAACATCAAATTATTTATTACTAAAGTTTTATATTTCACTCTATTACGTTATAAATTGTCAATTATAATCATACCGTGTTTAGACAAATGTTAGTGGATAATTTTTTGATTAAGAAAATGAAAAAAAATTATCATTCAAAGTAACATTTTCACTACTAAAAAATATATTTATCATAATATCTTATTACCTCGACTATCTAATCAAAAAATAGATGATATTTAGACGTCTATATTTTTTTATTAAAAGATTTTTTAGTACGGTTAATAATAATAATTGGGATGTTGCTCTATGTAAATACTTATAGATTTTGAATATCAATACCAACAATTTTTTTATTTTTTCAACATAAAAAGGAAGTGCTCCTTAATTTTTATAGTTATAGAAAAATTATAAAAAAATTCATTACGGTTGATCTTTTCAACCGTGGTTATATGGTTAATATATTTCATTACGGTTTGTCTTTTCAACTGTGGTGAAATATGTTTCTTTAAAATTAAAATATTAGATTTAGATTACTTCCTTCATAATACCAGTGTCCTAGCAAATGAACAGGCGAAAGCGAAAGCGGAACTGACGAAATTGAGTCCAAACTTCATCACCTTTATCATTTCTTGGATCGTCCAAACTTCATCACCTCTCATTCATTTCTTGTAACATCCAAACTTTAAGAAGCTAGCGTACACAAAAATTATTTCTTGGTCTCTTCCTCTACTTCAATTTACGATATATTATCTATTTCATCATCTTTATCATCTTTCGCTCGGAATTTTAGGTTTTGGTGTTGCTATATATTATATTGTTGTGAATGAAAAATGATAACAAAAACCTTTATCACCGTTCTCTATCGGTGTTTATGAACCTCTAGTATGTTATGGATTGTAGGTAGTTGCAAGCATATGTGAGAATGTGGTTGTATATAACCATAGTAGCATGTTGTTTGTGTAGCATTATTGTGTCTAAGTGATATTGAGATTATTTTTATGTTGTTGAAAATGTTATATATTATTGTTAATGAGTGATATTGAGATTGTTTTATTCTTACTGTGTTGTTGTATTGTTAAACGATTATACAAGATTTTGATATAAATTTTTGAATTTATTAAGCATCGTAATTGGATGAAAGCTGATAGAGTATGGTTGGTGTATGAGAAGGAGTTCTTGAATTTCTTGAATATACAGAACAAAATTTTCCCAACAATAATGGTCTCTTTTTTTTCCTTGTGTAAATTGTAGGAATATCAAAAAGTTTTCAAATAAAGAAATATTTCATCACCTATATTATGATGAAATTTATCAAAATTATATCATATGGATGTGACATTGTGAAATAGATAAAAATCAAAATCCGATGTCACAAATACATGAAGTTGGTGAAGATATGGATAATCGGCTAGAAGATATGATATGTGATATTGGAGAATCTTATCTTAGAAAAGCTCATGTTTATGATACTTTATGTAGTGATGAGGATACACCTTTATATAAGGGGTGCACAAGTTTTACACGATTGTCTATGATGTTAAAGTTGTTTAATATGAAGATAAAAAGTGAGTGGACGGATGAAAGTTTAATGGAATGACTTCATTTGCTAAAACAAATGCTATCAGAAGATAATATTATGTCGGATCGTTGTTATGAGGTCAAGAAGATATTATGTCAAATGGGATTTTTAGTACATTAAAATACATGCATGACGTAATTATTGGATATTATACAAGAAAGAGTATGCAAAATTGGATCAATATCCGAAACATTGTGAGTTGCGCACAAGGTGAAGGGCAATCATGGTGATGACTATGACGATGTTAGCAAGAAACGTCCTTCTGCTAAAGTGTTATGGTACTTGTCAATAATTCTAAGGTTCAAAAGGCTTTTTTTCTAATGCAAATGATGCAAAAACATTTGACGGCATGCAAATGAAAGAAAATATGATGAAAACATTTGCCATATAGCTGATTCTTTGCAATTGAAGAAAATTGATTCGTTGTTTTTGAATTTTGGCATTGAGCCAAGAAACCTTAGGCTTGACTTGCCACATATGGAATGAACCCCTTTGGTAATCTTAGTACTAACCATAGTTCATGGCTTGTTCTGCTCACAAGTTACAACCTATATCTCCTTGATTGTGCATGAAGTGCAGGTATATGTTGTTATCTATGATGATTTTTGGACCAAAACAACCTATAGACGGCATAGATGTTTATCTAAGTCCATTAATTGAAGATTTAAGACTTTTGTGAGAGGAAGTCGTTGACATTGATGATGCATATTCAGGTGAAAGGTTTAAGAGACTACTACAAATAATATATTTTATGACAACATTTCCACCTCACCCAGTAGAAAACCGAGGTATAATTCCAAGACACGCCATGATTTATTTTTATTTTAAAAAAATAATAATATCTATTTCATTGGATGTTGAATATAACCTAGGGGAAAGTAATCCATGACATGATTCAAATCCCAACAAAAGTAGTTTAAAGTGTTATTTATTTTTATTTAATATTTTATTTTTTAATTAATTGATATATTTCTTCGGTTTCTTTAATAACCGGGGAGTTAGATTTTACTATAAAAGCACTCGTTAGTTAAGTTTTACCCTAAACCTAGTTGTTCTAGTCTCGTATACATCATTCTTTGGGATGGATTGCAAATCTAGAAAAATCTTCAAGGTTTTGTGTTGTATGTTGTTCTTCTAACACCAATCTTGAATAAAATATTTTTTTCAGCTTTTATAATTCATCTCACATAATGATGTTTTTTATGTTGTTGTGGTTGTTAGTGTTGTTATTGTTGTTGTTGTAATCCATCTCCATGATTTATTGTTTTCCTAGATTGACAACATTGAGAAATGTATTCCTAAAATATACTCTATATTGAACACAAAGAAAATGGTGAATGATAAAAAATTTAAAAAAGAAACATTACATGTTACTTTAAGTTTTTCACCATTCACCATTTTTTCTCTGCAAGTAATATATTACCTTGGTTTTAATATTAAACCGAGGAGAAAGTCCCTAGTTTATTTTATTTTTTAATTAATATTGAAATAACATTCCCCATCAGTTTTAAAAAAGAACCGAGGGGTATAGTTACTCAGTTAACCAACAACTAATTTATATCATACGTTCATAAAGTAACAACACCCAATATACTGTCAATACATCAATCCACCAGAAATCATCTATATCCAATAAGAACGCGAACACTGTCATTATATATCTTGGACGCTATCTTATGAAACTTAAACATTTATAATGAAAGCGTTTTTCATGAAAACATTAATAATGAAAGCTTAGAACAAATCTCTAGGATGGATTACAAGTGCAGAAGAAGAAGAAAATGTTGCAAGGTTGGTGTTCTTACATAATATCTTATCTTTTTAGTTGAATTTTATGATGTATCTAATCTTTTTTTATGTTATATCATAAATTAGAAGCACTCAAACCATTCATCTTGAAAAAACATTCAGTAAATTTGGATTTATTCAAAGTGATGATGATGAATCAAATTTGTCAAAAATTTGTACTTGCATATTGAAACCAAAACAATGTAACATTAGAAACTTTGAATTTAATATTCTGTGTAATTTAATTATTATGAGTAAACAATATAATTTAGTATTTATTGTCAACAATAAAGTTTAATATTTAGTGTAAACAATTTAATTTGTATCTAAAAAAAATATTTTCCCATCGATTTTGGACAATAACCGAGAGGTATGTGGCGGTAGTTTTTGAAAATATAAATATGTTGATGCTAAGGATCAAACTCATGATCATTTCAACTATCCCCTCAGATATTATAAAACTGAGGGATATATTCATGACGCCCTCCGTTACTTTGCTTGTGTAACTAAGGTTATATCATTTTTGTGTCTGAGGTCAGATGGGTTATTTGTAGTAGTGAGATATGTGTCATGTTATTTTGCATAGACGACTTTCCAACATATGGAAATTTGGTTTGATACAGTGTCAAGGGACATAAATTAAAGTGTGCCATATATGTGAATCCAATACATTTTTCACCAACTACAGCTTGGAAAAAATATTGTTTACCTTGGGCATCACAAATTTCTAAAATTCAATCATCCTTATCATAGATTGCAAAAGGCTTTTAACGAAGAGCAAGAGTTTAATATCGATTCTAAACCTTTAACTGGGGATGAAGTTTATAAACGATAAGAACACCTTACTGATTTCTTTGGAAAGAATATAAAAGAGCACATTGAGAAAAATATTTGGAAAAAGAGATCAGTGTTCTTTGATATTCCATATTAGTCTAGCCTCAATGTGAGACATTGTCTTGATGTGATGCATGTGGAGAAAAATGTGTGCGATAGTTTGATTAGAACACTCCTAAAAATTCCAAGTAAGACTAATGGAAAAGAAAACTTATTTTTGCATCATATAATTTCTTTTTCCTATCTCTATTGTTGTATACAACAACAGTTAGCTCCGAAAGAATTAGGAAATATAAATTATTTACCTCCGACATGTCACACTCTATCTAAAAAGGAAAAGAAACGTTTATGCAAGTATTTGCATGATATAAAACTTTCCCAAGGTTACTCGTCAAACATCAATAAATTTGTATTAATGAAAGATCTCAAGTTAATTGGCTTATAATCTCATGATTGTCATGTCTTGATGCAACAACTTCTACCGGTGGCTATCCGTGAAATCCTACCAAAAAATGTAACATTAAATATAAGTAGATTGTGCTTATTTTTCAATTCTATATGTAATAAAGTTCTTGATTTTGAAAAATTAGATGAATTAGAAGATGAGACTACAATGATCTTATGTCAATTGGAAATGTAATTCCCTCCATAATATTTTGACATTATGGTTCACTTAATTGTTCATCTAATCCGAGAAACTAGATTTTATGGTCTAGTTTATTTAAGATGGATGTATCTAATAAAGTGTTATATGAATATCTTTAAAGGATATACGAAGAATCATCGCCGACCATAAGCTTCGATCGTTGAAAGGTACATCACAAAAGAATGTTAAGTTATGTTCAAACTATCTGTCAGAAGCAGAGTCTATAGGAATTACAAATCTCGTCATGCTAACAGATATGGAGGTAGAGGTAATCAAGATTTAAATGTTATGTAAATGTCTCGAGATATAGTTCTTCAAGCACATTTTTGTATATTGAATAATGTTGAGGAAGTTCAACCTTACTTATCTACTCACAAAAGACATAACAAGGAAAAATATCCTTGAATGAGTGACAAATGGTTGTTGAAAAAGCATAATAATAATTTGATAAGTTGGTTTAATGAAATAATTTTGAATGATGATAGTGCATTTAAGATAATTAATTGGATGTCATACATGCCAAAATTTAATGTAGTAACTTAGACTGCATGCAACATTACTAATTTTTACTTTTATAAGGAATCAAAATATGATTGTAGTACAATGCAAAATAATGGGGTTATGATTGAGGACGAATTCATGTAATTCGAAAGATAAGAGTCATATATTGGCATCTAGAGCGTTCTTTGGGGTCATTGAGGAGATTTGAGAGATTAGTTATATTTTATTTAAAGAGTCTTTATTTAAATGTATGTGGGTTGGCAATAACATTTGTGTACAAACTAATGAGTTACGATTTACACAAGTTGACATTGGCAAGATAACTTATATGACTGAACAATTCATCATGGCTACCCAAGCAAAACAAGTGTTTTATGTGACATACCCTTCTAACATAAGATGATTGATTGTTATCTAAGGAAAACACATTCCCCATAGTGATGAAAATCATTATTTAAATTTTGATATTCCTTCGACTCTTTCTTACGCAACACAAGTGCTTATTTTATATGAAGAAGTTGACAGAAATGATGTGCATGCTATTCGTAATGATCATGAAGAAGACATATGGGAAAATTACCAAGTAAATATGTTCTATTATTTATTCATAATTTATTGTATGTTATAATTTTTAAGGTTATTTACTAACAAGTACTATCATTTGAAATTATAGGTGTTTAAAGTCAAGACACCGAGAGATAAGACATGTTCCTCATGTTGTAGATATTATTTGATGTAATGATGTGTGAATTGTATTTTGTTTTATGTCATTTTTGTTTTGATATAATAGTAGAATTTTTGGTTCTTAATGCAATTTTTATGTGTGATGTAATACAATTTTTGAGTCATTTTAGTTGTCGAGTATGGGTGTGGTTCATAAATGGTTTGTGTTGTTGTTTTTTATCTATTTACGATTCACAAAATACAGGTTAAAAATTGTGAATTCTGTAAAACCAAATTTTATATTAAAATAAAAACAAATCATTTCATCATGGTTGGTTATATCAATCGTGGTTATATGTAGCGCACTATCCAGATTAATAAACGCAAAAAATTATTGTGTATCGAACCCATGACCTTTTAGTTTTTTACTACGGTTATTTATTACAACCGTTGTGATATGTAGCTTATTTTCTAGTTTATTACCATGGCCAATAGACCATGGTGGTAAGTAGCTTACTTACTACCACACGCTACTTTACCATAGACTATCAACTGTGGTTATATCTCTTTCTCAATCATTGTGAAATATGTTATCCGTATTACACTTTTGTATGTCGTTATAATCTCATTTTTATTACATTTTACGCTAAAACAAAATACATAATGTATAGAGAAAGTAAGTAGCAATTGAAATTAATTTAATTATTTATATAGTAAGATTTTAATTTGTAACCTCGAGAGAGACATAGTTGAAATTTATTTGAAAACGATTGTAAAGTTTATTATTATTTGAATTCATAAAACCTTATTCATTTATGACTTCTTGTGGTGGTCTGTTTAGGAAGCACAATGGAAACTTTGTCTTCGAATTTGCTAGGGTGGTGGAGGGTTCCTCTTCCCTTCATTCAGTGTTGTGGGGTGTCAATCATGCAGTCGATATTGCTTATCATTTTAGTTGGAATCATATTTGGTTTGAAACATATTCGAGTCTAGTGTTGTTAGCTTTGAAGAATGCATTTTTGGTGATTGGAAGGTACGTTACATATGGTTAAATATCTTAGTTAAGTTTGTATTTTATCTTCACACACATCTATCATGAAGGTAATAAGTGTGCTGACAAGTTATCTTTGGTTTGCCTCTCTAGCTCAATGCCTCTTGAATGGAATAATGCCCCTCCTTTCTTGACCCCTTTGATCATTCACAATAAGTTAGAATTGTCTTGCAATAGGTTTTGTAACTTTTTATAAAGGTCATGCTTTTCCCCTTCTTTGTAATCGTCCTCTTCTTTTTTGATAATTTTGACTTATTGAAAAAAAAAACTAATTATAAGAATGTTATCTTAAATTTAAGATTTTTCTAATAATTTTTTTATTTTATTTATATTTTGAATGATAATGTATTTTGAACTTAAAATAAATATAAAACAAATATGTAATTATTAGTAATAATAAATTTATCATGTAGAAAATGATGTACAATGTATATAATTTAAGAAAATTTAATTATTACATGCCAAAAAGAATTAATTGTTGGAATATTTTAATGTTCATACATTGTTCATGTAAATCTAACTCTTCATCTTCTTCTTCTTCTGTGAATATGTTCTTCTTCTGTGAATATGTAATATGTAGCTTTCATGGTGGTTCCCATTGTCTCATGGTCTTTCCTTGACACAACGACATCCCAACCAACCACTAATATTATTGATCCTCCCCCCAAACAACAGAAAACATTCGCATAAGCAATTAATAACATTTGCAAATACCACTCAGACAGCTATCAACACCATGTGTGATGGGTGAATGGTTATCTATTACTATCCATGAATAAAAATACATATTGGACGTTGAATCCTGCAAGCATGACCTTAATGGTCAGGTTGTTTGGCCCAATGGTTTCCCTTCTCTAATGGTCGTTGCTTTGAAAGCCATACTCATAATTCTATGGACGTCTATAGGTAAATGGGATTTTACTTCTCTAGGAAAGGGATATTTTGAATTTTCATTTTCCTTTATAGAAAATGTAAGAAGAATTAGGTTGATTAACTCTTAGAACATTAAACATGGCTTCCTCAAGCTCTTCTCGTGGAGCAAAGACTTCAACCTTAGTCATTTGAAACAAACCTTTTCTCACATTTGGATGAGAATACGTGAATTATCACATGAGTATTGGAGACTGTTGAGACAGTTTTTAAGTGTCGGGTTTTTGTTATCGTATCCACAGAGATTGTAAGATATCACTGCCGTTCAATGGTTGAATTAATCTTAACTTAATGTAACACTAGGGTTTTGGTTTTAATCAAGTTATCTTGCATACAAAGTAATTAATTGCGGTAAAAGTTATGTTTTGATTAATATGAGAAATATTGTCAAAGTTAGGTTTCAATGATTACATTTGCTTTGCATGTATTTGCTCGGTCAACAATCTTATAAACTCCTTTAGATGATAAATTATTTCACAAGGTCCTCTCAATGCGTTTCTCTCGAACACCCATTGTGAGTTTTGCCATTTTGATCCATTGTTTCTCTCGAACACAATCTATCAAAATGACAACTTTTTGGTTCAACCTTATGGTGAACAAAATCATTCGTTACTATCTCTAGCTAACAAACAAGTTTGGATGAAAACCTAGGTCAAGAATCGATAAACATCTCTCGATCAAATACCAACACAAAGAGTTTTAAATAGAAACAAAGTTTTCATCATATATTTACCGTTAAAGAGTTTACATATGAGGATCCTTACATTTACACACAAAGCTTGGAAATCACCTACATCTAACCTTGACAAATGGAGACTTAGCTACTCATTTTCATGGTAGCTTGGTCGGCAAGTAAGGAAAGAGGGTTGATCAACATCCAAGTCGAATAATCGAAGTTGGATGGGAATCCACCTTCTTTTTGTGGAAGATGGTTGCTAGATGAAGAGAAATGAAATTAGGGCATAAAAGCTCCCACAAAACAATGCTGTAAAATATCTAGGAGAAAGTACAAAAAATGGAAAAGTTGGTAAAAATGAGGTATGGTGCCCAAAAGTGGCACCTGCTACTTATAGACAAGTGCAGAACTGTCATGTTCGCTAGGCGAGCAGAATGGCTCGCCTAGCGAAGGTCAAATATGAGCACAAAAAGCCCATGCGCCCAGAGAAAACAGGGCCTTGGTGAACTGTGATGTTCGCCTAGCGAACATACCTTCGCCTAGCGAAGGACTCGCCTCAACCTTCGCCCCAGCGAGGTTGAGAGGTTTTGCTACTGGAATGCTCGTTGGGGACTCGCTAGAGCCTCGCCTAGCGAGTGAGTGTTGGCTGCACTTTTCACCAAAACAGAATGAATTCGCTGCAAACTTCGCCATGAGCTCGCCTAGCGAATTAATTTGCCAATTTACTGGAGCTGTTCGCCAGGAGCTCGCCTAGCGAACCCATTCTTCGCCACAGTCTCGCCTAGCGAGCAGGCAGATGAAATGCTTGCTTGCTTTGGTTCCTTTGCCAATTCTCTTGTGTCTTTATTATCAATTAATTCATGCCTTTCCTGCACAATAACACACACATCAAAGGCACTAAGCTTGCTTATCAATGTAACGCATTCCATGTAAAACAAATGTGATTTTGACAATTTTAGCAAGGCAAAAGAGTGAAAGATGCCCACATATGATAGCTCAAATAAGCACTTTTGGGCATCTAACAACTCTCCCCAACTAGATTCTTGCTTGTCCTCAAGCAAAGTATGCCTCTTGAAAGACAAGAGGATTTGCATAAAGAAACGGTTTCTCCGAAGTTGGATAAACGGCTCAAACACAAGCGAAATTCGCATATACAAGTTCCCAACGGTTCGAATAAAATAATACCTACGAACTTAAACTTAAATAGCAATGCAAAATATTTATCTATCTACAACAATACTATTCTGAATGAATCATCCTATCTCTCCTCTTCGAATGAGGAATGAAGATTTTGCGCGTTTGCAACCGCGGGACTAATCTCACTCTCTAACAAATAATGAAGAAATCAAACAGATTCATACAATGTCTAATCAATTAAAAATGGTACTGTGGAAGCATAAAGATCACTAAGGGCTTTTCGGTTGAAGCTTGGTTAGGTTAACAAACAAGGGTCATTTCTAAGGCCATTGAAACGAAAGTGCCGATGCAAAAGAGACATTCACAGTATTATTCACACTACTCGACTTTGTTTCCTTTGTTTCTTATTTGTAACCTTCACAACACATTTTCCACAACTCCACTTTTATTTTTCACTATTTTTCTTCCAAGCAAGCATTTTTTTTTTCATTCTTTCTATTTTTGTTCTTTTCTTTCACATCAAATATACAAAATAGATGTTTATTTTCTACATTTTCTATACATATTTTTTTTCTATGCTTGCTCGGTTTTTCTTTTCTTTTTCAAGAGTTGTGGTACTTACCAATTCTTTTTCGTTCTCCCCAACTTATTTCTTCCACACCCTAAGTGAATGCTCTTGACTTTTTACGGCAAAAGAACAATAAACAAGATTTTCCGGGTTGTGTAAAAAAGATTTTTGAGATCTCGCTTTATTTCAAGCCGAGATTCAACTGTTCAGGCTCAAAGGGGTTAACAAATACTCTCTCTGCTCACAGGTAAGTTGTTTTTGGATGTAGTTGTGCTCGAAAGAAAACAAGTGCCTTGATCATTTCTAATTGCTTCCACAATTTCACAATAATAAAAGACAAATAATGAATCACATGAATCAACAAAACTTATTAGAATCCAGCATTTAAGTGAACAATGGAGGTTTCCTCACAATTTGTGGTTTTAAGTTCTAGATGAAACATTCATTCAATTATGTTGCACAAAGACAATATTCAATTTACCAAAAAGAGTAAAGTTCCTAATGCATTCTAAAATTCTAGCCGACGGTAACCATGTACCTTGGCTTCATTCACTTGTTATTCTTATCATTGCCATCCAAGCTCGGATGCACCTTCATTGGGTACTTCTTGAGGAGCAACCAATCTAGAAGGGTTTGCCACTCATTCAACCAAAAATTTATTAAACACACAAAATTAAAAACATAATTAAATAACATTAACTGAAAAATAAAAATTTGTTCGTGGGGGACAAAACACCCCAATAGTACAACCCATGGTCAAAATACAAAATTCGAAAATACAAATGGAAATGACATAATAAAAACTGAAATACAAATACAAAAACTTAACCCACAAAGGGCTCAGGACTCCTCTTCGCTACCGGCCTCAGAACCGGTAGCCTCATCATCAACATCATCATCATTCTCAGCTTCAGCGTCCACCCCCTCACCATAGACTGGCCTGTCCACAGGCCAATTAGCGTTAAGCATAAACTGCTCACGCGCTAACAATGCTCGAGCACCGGAGGGGTCATTACCTTGCAGCTCCAACCTCTGCATACTGTTATGCATATCAATCATAGCTCGTTGGGATGCTGCCATCCACTCAAAACTGTAGTCACAAACAGCCCTCAGGTACGGATCAAGTCCTGGAGAAGAAGCACTAGGACCATCAGCAGCCCGAGTACTTCCTGAGGCTGTACTGCCACCAGAAGTCTTAGCTCTACAATACTTAGCCACATACCTATCATCAATAGGTGCCGGGATTCGAACCTGCCCACGAGACGGAAGTCGGACCCTAGCCTGAACACATAAGCTCATAATCAAACATGGGAAGGCCAAGGGACAATTAACCCGAGCCCCTGACTTAAGTCCGCTCTCAACCACGGTCTTCAGCTCGTTGGCGATTATCCTCGCAACATCAATCTCGACATTAGTGAGGATGGAATGGACTAGATGTGCCACTGGGATCGGCACAGTAGAGGTGTGTGATTTGGGTTGGATGTTGGTCAAAACCAAGAGTAGGATCAGCTGAGCCATGGGAGTCATGTCCTCCCGGTGATATCTCACAGGAACCCCAGATGGGTTCGGCTCAACCGATCTCCCAGGTAAAAGCAGGTCGGCGGTAATGGCAGCGACATCTCGATGAAGTCTGAGGTCGGTGTGGTACTGGTCTCTCTGATCAGCTCCCAGCTGGAGCGGTTCCCCTAGGATTCGGTTGATCGCATCCCGGTCAAAAGGAATTTCACGCCCGGCAACTCTAGAAACCCAAGTGAAGGGCTCGTCGTCGTCGGGCAGTGCGTTAGCATAGAACTCCCGCACTGTAGCAATGTCGTAGTGTTCCAAGGGACTTATCAACCTATCCCACTTCTTGGCGTCGATCAACCCGGTGAAAGTTCTGTAAGTGCCTTGTGGGTTGATCAGAAAACGCCTCTCAGGAAGTATTTTTCGCTTCTCCAAAGCTATGTACCGTGCAGCCTGTTTTGGACCGACGAACTTGTCGGTATCGAATTGAATCGGCACGGTCCTGGAAGTAGTTGCAGCTCCCTTTCTTTTCTTACCAGCGCCAGATCTAGACTCCATCTGCAAAAGATACAAATAAACAACACACACCAACACACAGATTAGCCATTAAAACATAAATCAAAATACTGTCATGTTCGCTGCTGCTTCGCCTAGCGAAGTTGCAGCGAACGCTCGCCCCAGGTTCGCCTAGCGAGCTGCTAGCGAACCTTACGGGTTTTGGGATTTTCTGCATTTTCAAAGATGTTTCCTCCAAAACCCGTACTCTAATGGTTCCCACACAGAACCTAATGATTTTTAATAACAATGAATCGTTCTATGCTATTGGGGATTGGCTAATTGCATGCAAAACCTAAAGTAATCCTAAATCCCCAATTTGAAAACCTAAATGTACAAACATTGCAAACTCCCAAAATAATACATGCAACCTCAAGGTTTCCATACCACACTTATCCTATTTGCTATTCAAATTTGGAAATTAATAGTGCAACAAAAAGAAACATGTAATAGGGCAAACCTTTAGGTATACGGATTTGGAAAAGAGAAGTTAGGAGAGTTTGCAATCGACCGACACACAAGAGTTGTTGATAAAGATGCAAAGGAGAGATTTTGAGAAGCCACGCACGAAATCTTCAGCAGAGCAGTTCAGACGATTTTTTTAGGGTAAGGGCAAAACTGCTCTGCTGAGGTATTTAAATAGAACAGTACTGGTGCGCTCGCTACTGCCTCGCCTAGCGAGCTGCAAGCGAGCATGACAGCAAGTGCATTTGCAAATGCTGCACTTGCTTGTCATCCAGCCTGAATAAGCACACTGTTCTCACTACAACATTAAACATAAAACAAAATAATACTTACAATGTTGGGGTGCCTCCCAACTAGCGCTTGTTTAACGTCGGCTAAGCTCGACGGTGCGATGCTCACAGAGGAGCATCGAGCGGCTGAGCACAACTCTCGCGATCCACATGACCGCCGAGATACACTTTCAATCGTTGGCCATTCACGGTCCAACTGTCTTTCTCGTCCATGTCTTCAATGATAATGGCCCCGTACTCTTTTACTTCTTTCACCCGAAATGGCCCGGACCATTTCGATTTCAACTTCCCGGGAAACAACTTCAACCGGGAGTTGAACAATAGGACCAATTGTCCGGGCACAAATTCTTTGGTACGGATCTTCTTGTCATGATACTTCTTTGCTTTTTCCTTGTACAACCAACTTGAGTGGTATGCGGCATTGCGCATCTCCTCCAACTCAAGTAGTTGTACTTTCCTTTTGTTACCGGCCAACTCATGTTCAAAATTTAGAAATTTTAGGGCCCACAAGGCCTTGTGCTCCAATTCAACCGGCAAATGGCAAGTTTTACCAAATACCAATTGAAACGGAGTTAGGCCAATTGGAGCTTTAAAGGCCGTACGGTAGGCCCATAATGCTTCGTCCAATTTTTGGGACCACTCTTTTTTAGAATTAGACACGGTTTTTTCTAGGATTCTCTTAATCTCTCGATTAGAGACCTCCGCTTGCCCGTTAGCCTGAGGGTGGTACAGAGTTGTCACCCTATGCGACACACCATAATGTTTTAGAATTGTTTCCAAAGGTGCATTGCAAAAGTGTGACCCTCCGTCACTAATCAACACTCGGGGGGTTCCAAAACGGGAAAAGATGTTTTTCTTTAAAATTTTATCACCGTTTTGGCATCCGCCCGAGGTGAGGCAATCGCCTCAACCCACTTAGAGACATAATCAACAGCTACAAGCATGTACTCATTCCCGTAAGAGGGTGGGAAAGGTCCAACAAAATCTATGCCCCAACAATCGAACACTTCCACTTCTTGGATATTTTGGAGAGGCATCTCATCTCTCTTACCTATCCCACCACTTCTTTGGCAACTGTCACAACTTTGCGCATGGGTATGTGCGTCTTTGAAAATAGTTGGCCAATAAAATCCCGATTGAAGAATTTTAGTGGCAGTTCTAACCCCATTATAATGTCCGCCATAAGGCGAGTTGTGACAATGCCAAAGGATGCTCTGGGCTTCATCACCAGTTACGCATCTCCTTAACAGGTTATCGCTACCCAACTTAAACAAGTATGGGTCATCCCAAACATAATACTTCGCATCCGAAAGGAACTTCCTCTTTTGGTTCGAAGTTAGGTCGGCCGGCACACAACCACTAGCCTTGTGGTTTGCAAAGTCTGCAAACCACGGCCTAACTTGAACCTTAAACAATTTTTCATCAGGAAATTCTTCCCGGATTTCCTTTTCAGATGCGGTAACCTCGACATTCACCAAGCGGGATAAATGATCCGCTACCAAGTTTTCCGACCCCTTCTTGTCTTTGATTTCGACATCGAATTCTTGTAACAAGAGGATCCAACGGATGAGCCTTTGCTTCGAATCCGGCTTGGTTAGCAGATATTTAATCGCCGCGTGGTCCGTGTACACAACGACTTTCGACCCTATAAGATAGGACCTAAACTTTTCTAGCGCATACACTATTGCGAGTAGTTCTTTTTCCGTTGTGGCATAATTTACTTGAGCCTCGTTAAGAACCTTACTCGCATAATGTATCGCATGAAAAGTTTTGTCCTTTCTTTGGCCAAGTACCGCTCCAACGGCATAGTCACTCGCGTCACACATTAGTTCAAAATTTTCATTCCAATCGGGAGCGACTATTATTGGAGCGGTAACCAATTTTTCTTTCAAAACCTCGAAAGCTTGCAAACAATCGTCGGTGAAGAGAAATACCTGATCTTTGGCGAGTAAATTGCTCAAAGGCTTAGCCACCTTTGAGAAGTCCTTGATGAAGCGCCGGTAGAACCCCGCGTGCCCCAAAAAACTACGGATGCCCTTCACATTGACCGGAGGGGGTAATTTTTCAATTACATCAACCTTAGCTCTATCCACTTCAAGCCCCCTTTTAGAGACTTTGTGGCCTAGCACAATCCCCTCGGTCACCATAAAGTGACACTTTTCCCAATTTAGCACCAAATTAGTCTTCACACACCTTTCCAACACCGTCTTCAAATTTGCCAAGCATAGACTAAACGTCCCACCAAACACCGAGAAGTCATCCATGAAGACTTCCATTGTTTTCTCTATTAGATCGGCAAAAATAGCTTGGACACATCGTTGGAATGTCGCCGGCGCATTGCAAAGCCCAAAGGGCATTTTTCTGTATGCGAACACTCCAAACGGACACGTGAAAGCCGTCTTCTCATGATCAACCGGGTCAACCGCAATTTGGTTGTACCCGGAGTAGCCGTCTAAAAAACAGTAGTATTGTTGGCCCGATAGTCTTTCAAGCATTTGATCCATAAATGGGAGTGGAAAATGGTCCTTACGAGTCGCGGTATTCAACCGTCTATAATCTATACACATTCTCCATCCCGT
The DNA here is from genome assembly GCF_024323335.1 of Lathyrus oleraceus. NCBI lineage: Eukaryota > Viridiplantae > Streptophyta > Magnoliopsida > Fabales > Fabaceae > Lathyrus > Lathyrus oleraceus. The sequence goes on along the minus strand of NC_066582.1, from coordinate 487,078,045 downwards.
TGCAACTTTAGTCGGGATCAATTCGTCTTTGTCATTACGGATTACGGTCATTCCACCCTTCTTCGGAACCACGTGCACGGGACTAACCCACGGACTATCCGAGATCGGGTAAATCATTCCCGCATCCAAAAGCTTCACCACTTCCTTTCTTACAACCTCTTTCATCGTAGGATTTAAGCGGCGTTGTGGTTGAGCCACCGGCTTGAAATCCTCTTCCATCAAAATCTTGTGCATACAATAGGATGGACTAATTCCTTTAAGATCGGAAAGAGTCCAACCCATAGCTTCTTGATTGGTTTTTAGCACAATGATTAGACGGGCTTCTTCTTCTTTAGTCAAAAGGTTGCTTATGATGACCGGCTTTGCCTCGGTCTCATCTAAAAACACATATTTCAAAGTCGAAGGTAACTCTTTTAATTCAATTGGCGCTTTCTCGTCAATTACCTCCTTCTTCAAATTTTCTTCCTCTACTTCCCACGGTTGTAGGTCTTCCAAGCTATCAAGTTCCTTCAAGCATTCCTCAAGAGCTAGCTCCTCTTCAACAGTGAAAACCTCCAATGAGTCGTCGAGAGCTAACTCCATAGGAGATATCTCGTGAATATGCTTTGAAACTTCCATAATAGCGTCTTCGATCACATCGATGCGAAAGCTATCATTTCTGTCTTTGGAATGCTTCATCGCCTCGAATAGATCAAATGTGACCTCCTCATTTTGAACACGCACCTTCATTAAACCGTCATCAACATCAATCATCATTCTTGCGGTCTTCATGAATGGTCGGCCCAATATGAGCGGAGCATCATCATCTTCCTCCATATCAATTACAATAAAATCCACCGGGAAAAAGAATTTGTCGACCTTCACCAACACATCTTGGGCTACGCCATGAGGATGGGTCGTCGACTTATCCGCCAATTGTAATGTCATTCGGATGGACTTAATCTCGATGTTGCCAAGCCTTTTGATAATTGACAAAGGTATAAGATTTATGCTCGACCCCAAGTCAATAAGTCCCTTTCCGACATACACATCACCAATTTTAACCGGCAATGTAACTCTTCCCGGATCAACCTCTTTCTTAGGAAGCGTCCTTTGAATGATGGCACTACAGCTCGCATCAAGGACGATGGTCTCCGGTTCCGTATACCTCCGCTTTTTGGTCAGTATGTCTTTCATGAATTTGGCATACTTTGGCATTTGTTCCAAAGCTTCAGCAAACGGAATGTTAATTTGTAATTGCTTAAAAATATCCATGAACCGGGCGTAATGCCGTTCATTTTCCCTTTTGGAAGGGGCATGAGGGTAAGGAAGATTTTGGACCGGAGTAGCGCTCACTACCTCCTTTCCCTTTGCAATTCTAGCACTTTTCCATCTAGGCTTCTTCACTACCTCCCTTATTACCTCATCACTTTTATTTTCCTCACTCTCCACACCTTTCTCTTTTTCAACTTCACCATTATTTTTATTCTTTTCAACTACTTCCTCATCACTCCACACTCCTACTTCACCATCAACATTTTCTTCCACTATTTCCTCCTCAATCTCCTTCTCTTTCTCTCTTTGTTCACTCTCAACTCTTTTTTCATTTTCACTACCCAACTCCCTTCCACTTCTCGTCATAATCGCCTTACAATGCTCCTTAGGATTTGTTTGCGTATTAGCCGAAAAAGAAGGACCGGTTTGTTGTTCAGCTAGTTGCTTGGCAAGTTGCCCAACTTGAGTTTCAAGATTTTTTATGGCCGCGTCATTACTCTTTTGATTGGCCATTGACATTTGCATGAATTGCGTCAATGTCTCTTCCAATTTAGAATTGACTACCGGCGGTTGTTGAGATTGATACGGATTTTGGGGAGGATTTTGACGGCTAGAAGAACCACCTCCATAACCTTGGTTATGATAATAGTTGCTTCTAGGTTGGAACCCTTGGTTCCCTTGGAATTGTTGTTGTTGTTGGTGCGGTTGATAAGGTTGTTGTTGTCTTGGTTGATAGTCCCGTTGATTGGCCATGTAATTTACTTCGTCAAAACCGGGAGGTGGACAAAATCCGGTGTCATGTTCACCTTTACAAAGTTCACAACAAGCTATTTGTTTAGCTTTTGACGGTTCTCTTAACTCTTTGATTTGTTGCGTTAAGAGTTCCACTTGTTGTGAGATGAGCTTGTTTTGGGCAAGTATGGCATCATTCGTCCCTAACCCAAGCACTCCCGCCTTCTTCAAAGAATTTCCACGACTTTGACTTTGAAGATCATTCAAAGCCATACGGTTGATAATGTTTGTGGCTTCTTCAGCACTTTTTGACATCAACGAGCCACCCGAGGTGGCATCCAACAACGTCTTACAGTTTGGTTGAAGTCCATTTCTGAAGATATGGATTTGAGTTAATTCATCAAATCCATGCCCTTTGCATTTCCTTAGCATGGACTTGAATCTCTCCCACGCTTCATTCAACGATTCACTGGTTCCTTGAGAAAACACCGAGATGGCCGTCTTTGATTCCATGAATCGGTTATGAGAGAAAAATCTTTCAATGAATTTCTCTTCTAACACATTCCAGTCGGTCATTACGGCAGGTGTTTGATCAAGATACCAATCCTTTGCTTTACCGAGCAAAGCGTGGGGAAACAATCGTCTGAACAACGGAAGCTCCTGAGCCTGATCCACTCCGGCAGCCAATGCTATCTCATAAAATTTTGTGAGAAAAGCAAATGGGTCTTCATGGTCCATTCCGGTGAATGGACTCCCATACAATAAATTCAGAGTTCCCGTCTTCATCTCAGCTTGCCTTCCTGTGTGGTTGGCAAACTGAGCGGTGTTCCTTGGACTGTTGATACATGGAGTAGAAATCGGTGGTGGTGGTTGTGGCTCCATGTTTGGTATGAATGGGTGTGGATTTGTGGTCGAAGAACTTTCCCCTTGCTCTTGGCGTTGTCTAGCCTGTTGCCTCCTACGTCTTGTTTTGCTATTGAGCCTCCTTGCGGTTCTCTCGATCTCAGGATCAAAAAGAAGTTCGTCCACAGGGATTTTCCCTCGCATAAAACGTAAGCTGCACACTAAACCAAACAAATTACAAGCACAAGTCAAAAATTCACAAGCTAAAACTTAAACAACCAATGCGATGCTCGCAATATCAATTTACAATCCCCGGCAACGGCGCCATTTTGTTGAGACAGTTTTTAAGTGTCGGATTTTTGTTATCGTATCCACAGAGATTGTAAGATATCACTGCCGTTCAATGGTTGAATTAATCTTAACTTAATGTAACACTAGGGTTTTGGTTTTAATCAAGTTATCTTGCATACAAAGTAATTAATTGCGGTAAAAGTTATGTTTTGATTAATATGAGAAATATTGTCAAAGTTAGGTTTCAATGATTACATTTGCTTTGCATGTATTTGCTCGGTCAACAATCTTATAAACTCCTTTAGATGATAAATTATTTCACAAGGTCCTCTCAATGCGTTTCTCTCGAACACCCATTGTGAGTTTTGCCATTTTGATCCATTGTTTCTCTCGAACACAATCTATCAAAATGACAACTTTTTGGTTCAACCTTATGGTGAACAAAATCATTCGTTACTATCTCTAGCTAACAAACAAGTTTGGATGAAAACCTAGGTCAAGAATCGATAAACATCTCTCGATCAAATACCAACACAAAGAGTTTTAAATAGAAACAAAGTTTTCATCATATATTTATCGTTAAAGAGTTTACATATGAGGATCCTTACATTTACACACAAAGCTTGGAAATCACCTACATCTAACCTTGACAAATGGAGACTTAGCTACTCATTTTCATGGTAGCTTGGTCGGCAAGTAAGGAAAGAGGGTTGATCAACATCCAAGTCGAATAATCGAAGTTGGATGGGAATCCACCTTCTTTTTGTGGAAGATGGTTGCTAGATGAAGAGAAATGAAATTAGGGCATAAAAGCTCCCACAAAACAATGCTGTAAAATATCTAGGAGAAAGTACAAAAAATGGAAAAGTTGGTAAAAATGAGGTATGGTGCCCAAAAGTGGCACCTGCTACTTATAGACAAGTGCAGAACTGTCATGTTCGCTAGGCGAGCAGAATGGCTCGCCTAGCGAAGGTCAAATATGAGCACAAAAAGCCCCTGCGCCCAGAGAAAACAGGGCCTTGGTGAACTGTGATGTTCGCCTAGCGAACATACCTTCGCCTAGCGAAGGACTCGCCTCAACCTTCGCCCCAGCGAGGTTGAGAGGTTTTGCTACTGGAATGCTCGCTGGGGACTCGCTAGAGCCTCGCCTAGCGAGTGAGTGTTGGCTGCACTTTTCACCAAAACAGAATGAATTCGCTGCAAACTTCGCCATGAGCTCGCCTAGCGAATTAATTTGCCAATTTACTGGAGCTGTTCGCCAGGAGCTCGCCTAGCGAACCCATTCTTCGCCACAGTCTCGCCTAGCGAGCAGGCAGATGAAATGCTTGCTTGCTTTGGTTCCTTTGCCAATTCTCTTGTGTCTTTATTATCAATTAATTCATGCCTTTCCTGCACAATAACACACACATCAAAGGCACCAAGCTTGCTTATCAATGTAACGCATTCCATGTAAAACAAATGTGATTTTGACAATTTTAGCAAGGCAAAAGAGTGAAAGATGCCCACATATGATAGCTCAAATAAGCACTTTTGGGCATCTAACAGAGACCTAGGATAATATTTGTCATTACCTCAACATCACTAACTATGATGTGGTGCACTCTGAGAAGGACAAAGTTGCGGTTGAAGTTGAAGTCCAACTTGTTAGGGAATTTCAAGCTATTCACAATATTGGAGAACCAAGTGGAACCAAAATAAATGATAACAATTTTCAAACTGATTTCGAGAAAGAACGTGATCCAGAAACTTAGATGATCAATAATGAGAATCAGTTTGATCGTAAGAAAATTGAGCTTGGAGGACGCTTTACTTCATTCACCGATTATGAGTTTGTATATGATACTCATGGAGTTTAAGAGGTTGTCCTACCTAACAAGGTTTACTTAACAACTTTGAGGAAGAAGGATAAGGAGTTCTTGACCAAATCTTTGGCCAATATGGTTGACTAGGAAATTGAGGTTAACTCTGAGGATATTGGTGTAGACTTTCAAGAAGTGAGGTCAAGGAAGAAGTAAAATAATAAAAGGAAAAGTGCATAAATAACTAGGTTAAGATCTATTAAGATAAAAAAAAAACCTCATGAAGTGCATATATTAGAATGTGAGAGCTATTTCCAATTCTCCTAAAAAAATTGAATCTCAAAAGGCTTATACTTAAGAATAAACCCCATTTCATTTTTGTTGTTTAACCTTGAATGGTTTTTGCAAAGTTTCTCATAAACTAACTTAGGATACTCCATATTAAACTTGTTATTGTCAACAACAGAGGTAGCATTGACTCTAACCTCTGGTGTTTCTGTGAGTCAGACCTTACACCTAACATTGTGGTTATTGATGAGTAGTACATTTCTTTTACCTTCAAGGTTCAAGAAGAAGAAAAAATGGGTTGGGTGCAGTTTATGCCTCAACCAATTATGTTACTAGAATAAATCTTCGTAACAAGTTAACCAACACATTACCCGTTATTGACATTCCTTGGGGCTTTATGGGAGACTATAACATTATTTTAGGGGATCTATAATACATTGCCTCCCATAAACCGGCTAGAACTCCCATGGAGGATGTTTCCACGTGCATTGACACTAACCACCTCCTTCATATTCCAACCATAAGTGCAAAATTTACTTGGAACAATGGTAGAATGATATGTGCTAATTGTATCACTTCAAATTCAAATTATTTATTTAATTGAATTTTTGCTGCTTTTATTTAATTATTTAAATGACTTAATATACTTGTAATCATTTAATTGAAGATAATATGTGTTATGTGGTGCTCGGGGATTTTCAGAATTTTAATTAGTTTATTTAATTAAAGTAGTGATATATTAATTAAATAAATAGAAAAATGAGAGAAATAGTGATATTGGGGGAAAAGTAGAATTATTAGAAAAATAAGGGAGAGTAATGCAAGTAGAGGTGAGTTAACAGATAATAGTGTGAAAGTGATTTTATTTTATTTTTAGGTTAAAATAAATAGTAAAGGGGGAGGGGAGCCAATTTCACTGATACGTAAAAGTTGTGAAAGTGGGAAAAAGAAAAAAGGCTTGAGAGAGAAGAAAATTATCATAGATAGAGCTTAAGGATTGTTGGAAATTCAGGTGAGGGGGAAACTACTTGAATATAGGTGTATTGCATGAAGGGTAGATGGGGATCCTCACCCTCCTATAGGTTTTTCTCACTATGGTTGTGTTATATGCGTTTTGGTAATGAATGTGTGATCATCCACATTAATTACCATGCTTTATGTGTGAATTCGTGCTTTGTTTGTCATATGCTGAATAATATGAATAATGTGTTGGTATTAATTCTGAATTTGATTGTTGTCGTCGATGTGATTTGGTGTTATGAGTATAAATTTGAATTTGGGATTAATTAATGAAATTGAATGTTAATCGATGAGTATGTGATGATTTGATCCCTGTATCATATTAACTATTATTTTCTATGAAAATCGAGGCACTGGGGTCGAAATAGGAGCTTCAAATGAGCTCCCATTGCCAAAACATAAAAAATTGCATTCTTCAACAATCTGACGAGCGTCACGAGCGTGATGGAATCTCTGTCATGCTTCTGGGATAGTCGACAGTCATCAACAAGGTGACGAGGAGACCATCATGGTTTCCATGTAGGAATTCTTCCGTCGGTCGTCACGTAGGTGCCAAGTTACGAAAGGGCATGTGACGGGCTACGGCGTCACCTAGATGACAACCTGGTCATCATGGCTACCATGGGTCATTCTTTGGGCGATTAGTTCAGTTTTTTACGTTGTTTTTTCGTGTGGTCGATGTTGACTACTGCTTTTGGGTATTTGTTGTGAGTAATTAATTAAGGTGAATTATTATGATGATGAAGTAATAATTAGATTAATTTGCATAATTGTATGTGATAAATTGAGACTATGTGCATGAATTGTTGTGTTGTGAATACAATTAGGTTCTAAGAATGTAATTGTAAGTGTTATATTGAGGTGTGTAGTTAATAAGTGGGGACTACTGTTGAATGCTATATTGCATTGTTGATTATGGTTAGGAGTGAAACCGTAATTGTTGTTATTGCATTACTGTATGTCATGCATCATGTTGTACCAATGTGTTGAAAGAGGCGAGTCATGGGTTCCGAAGTGGGGAAATGTGGCCATCAGGGTTCAGAAGTGGGGACCCGGGTTCAAAAGTGGGGCCTCGGTTCAAATGAGGAACCATTGTTGAGTGGACAAGATCAGTAACAAACCTCTGATGTCCAAATTGGTACCATATGCATAGAGTTGAGTCATGAGTCACATTGTATATATAAATGCTATGTGAATTGGATTATTGTGTTGATTTTTAATTGAATGTGTATTGTTGATTGTATGATTTAATCTACCCTTGCATTATTTTACACCGTTAATATATTTGAGCGTATTGTCACCCTTTTCTTGTTTGTTTTGTGTTGCTCTATACATTGCCGTACATATAATCAGAAGGAGTAAGTGTTGTAATGAGTTGGAATATGGCCTTGGAGCTTTCTTTGTTTATTTTATCGTTTATTTCCATTTAGTTGATTTAACGCTTTGATCTATAACATTGGGAATGAGACGTGTTATTTGTTTTGTGTTAATTTTTGGATTATGTTATTTAATTAAGTACTTTCAAATTGTTGAGGTGATTGAAGTTATGTTAATTATTTTGAGTTCCGCTGCGTGTTTTAAAAATATTTATAAAGTATGCATGTTGTTTTCGAGTAACATCCTAAAATATGGACTGCCAAGCCACAAGCGAACTAAGGAACCAATATTCACAAACAAACTTCTCGTGAGATAAACAAGCAACAATTATATTTGGACTGCCAAGCCAAACTTGTTGCAGTTTCCTTTGAAGCTCCTCAGTCCACTGAGGATACAATTATTGATGATGTGGTAGACTACCATACATCTTATAGAAGTGCAAGTGAATAAAGGAGACACACTTAAGAAAATGGTAATCATGCTTGACCCGATGATGAGACATGTTATCTAACATTCTGCATTCTAGTTTCTGAAAAGGAGCAATACACCTTTTCATTAAATTTGGTTGCTCACTAGAATGCAGAGCCTCTTTTACGTCTTTGAAGGTTACAACATTGTTAGTTATATTATATCCACCTTATTCATCAATAGATACATTGGAGAGTCTTCTTTGTTCCATTGGAACACTTGAGCATTCAACTTGAATATGACCAAAGTATCTACAATTCATACATTGGATCCTCTTCCAACTGCAGGGATAGTTGAGCTTTTGCCTTTCACCATCATTTCATTTATGTTGCATGTTATGGACTTTGTTAAGTATATTCTTCCTAGGTCTATTGTAAAGTTGTCTCATGAATTTAATAAATCTCTTATTAAGCTTGAGATATTATTCAGAATTACATTCAGCTTGAACATCACAATCTTCATAATTATCAACAATCTTTGAAGGATTCTTAGCATCATAACTAATCTTTGGGTGATAAACAGTTCATCTTTATTTAATGTTCTCTATCTTGAACATAATAATATCTCCCTAGAGCTCACCAAAATAGAACGGGGTGCATGCTCTAATGCCAATTAAAAATTTTGTTCCATAGGGGATAGCTATTGATGCCTGGGAAAACAAGATTTACAGGTTTATGAAAAATTACAGCTTCTGGGGACAAATATCATACACAATGTTTGGGACATTGTAAACCAGAAATAAAAACTAGTATGCAAGCAAGATATGATAGATTATCTTTTACAAGATGATGAAGAAGAAAAACAATAAAGAACACAAGAGATTGGAAACCCAGTTCATTGAAACCATACCTACGTCTAAGGGGCACTTTACCCAATAAAGAAAATCCATTACTTTGAATTAGTACACTTAGTATTACAAGAACCAACATATCTTATGTTGTTAAAAGTATTTTCCTAATCCTAGTGTCTTTCTATTTAAGAACTCCCCCTAAATATGAGAATCCACTCACTTTCTTCTCAATCACTCAATCATTATTGATGTTTACAACTCAAGTTAAACGATACCAGCAGCTATACCAAGTTACTGGAACATATAGTGGTGTACATAGACTCATCGCTAAAAACCCTTTAGCATTAAATACAAGAAACATAATGTTCTCAGGCTTATAGAATTACATCTTGGAACATGGTTTACAACTCAATAAAAACCAAACTCTATGCCCTATGATATTAAATGAGGCGTTATAGTGGTGCACATACAAAGACTCAAAAGATAAACCCTAACACTAGCTATCTTCAAAACATACATGCCTTGCACACCTCAAAAGTAAGGGTTAAGTCTCCTTAAATAGCAATGCAATCCTGGTCTTTTCTTCTTGGATTTCTGATTTAATTTCGTTCAGAATAATAGCATAATCTTGTTGGATTTGATTTGCTATATAAAGTTCTCCAATAAAAGATACGATTTGTTATTAATTCAAATTCAAATTTAAATCTCCATTTAAATTGATTTGATCTTTAACAACTATCAAACAAATCACAAAAACGCATTGCACAAATACATAAATAAATCTGATCGAATCTAAACTAGATTTTTGTTCTAAAAATGCAACAATCTGCTGAACTAGGGACATATGTTGCATTGCACATGTTGGAATATCGTGTTTCACATGTTACAATAGAACATTCAAATTCATTCCTCTCCATAACTTGTAGATCTTCTGATATATAGTGAATCTTGGATAGAAAACAACCTGCAGTACCATCTGTCTGGTGCAAGAGACTAGATGTTGCAGCTAACAATAACACATGTCTTGATGATGAAGACCATATATTGTACCACACATGTTGGAACATCGTGTTCCACATGTTACATCATAACATCCAAAATGACTCTTTTTCATATAAGTATTCTTTGTACTATAGTTCTTAGACCAAATCTTCCTTGAAGGTACATTCAATCAAATCTTCTTTGACTGAAACAAATCTAAATCTTTTCTAGTTGATTTTGGATTATCAACACAAACTTCTTCCAAAAACAAAACTCTGGATCATCTGAAGAAGTCAGCACCTCAACACTTCTGAAGGACATCAGAAGACAATCAGAACCCAAACTTGAAGCTTATTCCTTAACTAGTTATGTCAAGCACTTTAGTCAGCAATGAAGAATCCCAAAACTCACAAACCGAGAAAATCGGACTCGTGTTCTGACGAACCCAACCGCCTGTCGGACCCGAATCCATTGTCGCGCCGTCACCAACCTCCTACCGTGTCGGCTCCAACGCCAACTTCAAAGCATGTCATACGTATTTAATTATTGTTGAATGACAAAAATATGACTTTTATCATGAATTGATTTTTATGAATATTCATTAGACATGTTCACATATTATAAATTATATAATTAATACAAAAATAATATTACATATTAAAGTATTAGTATTGTGAAACAATTTCATTAGGTCATCTTAGTTAATAAATGTGCAAAGATGTTGATTCGAATCGATGACATTTTACTTATTTATCTATAAGGGATAAAATTTTGATCATTAAATTATTAGATCAAAGATATGAAATTGAGTATTTTAAAACTGTAGAGATAATAAACTCGAATTAAGTAATAGACTAATTAATTTTGTGTAAGATTCTTTTTACCTTTGAAGAATTTGTACATTAGAAAATTCAATAATAATGAGAAAGTTTATTGTATGTAAAGTAAAAGATGAAAAAAGAAAAAGAAGAAGAAAATGAGTTGATGCAATGAATAATGATCATGTGAAGTGAAGAGGAATCAAAGTTATTAAGCAGCAGCACAATGGTGGGCTGTCACTTAGAAAGAAAACAGCTATGGCCACAGACACACACTACTTTCCTTAACATTTCAGTAAATTATTAGATAATTAACCATGATTAAGAATTTAAGTAATGTTTCAAAAATTCAACCCTTTCACAAAAACAAATCGATCTCTTGCAGGTTTTGTCTTCCAATAGTGTCCAAGTTTACAGCTTGATTCCTCTGCTGCTAATAATAATTATTTACTTTGGGAAATGTGCAAGGTTTTAATTTATTTCATTGATTCTGAATTATTAGATTAATTTAGTTGAATTAATTGTACTTTTCTACCTTATGATGGGTTTTTATTTTATTCCTTTTTTCACGTTTTAGCACGACGCTTACAGCTCAACTTAATGCTTCAATGGCTATCATCTCATCCACGTGGCTAGTTAGTAGTAGTAATAACAATTTTAACTTTAATTAATCTCACCTGCTACAGTCATAAACTAGTGCTGTTTCCATCATTGCTATTTTTCTGTTTTTAACTCTAATCAAGTCTTAATACAATTTTATATAGACTCTTAAGGTAATAATATTCTAGTAGTATATTCCCTTTTTTATTATTTCAAGTAGTATAGTAAATATGATATACTATATTTATTTAACATTTTATGCCTTTATGAGCGTTGCATGACTTAATGACTCTCTCCACAAATATGAATTATCATCTCCTATAGGATGATTTTAAATTGAATTCAATTATGGTTTTAATATTAATTATTGAAGAGTTTAGAGAAGACTATCGGAAAAATAATGTTTAAGGAAAATAAAAGAGAAAGACATCATATTTTTATTTAAAATCTTATAATTTTAAATATATGAATTATCTCTTAATAAGTCATACTTGATTCTATAATAAAATTATTGGTTTAAAGAGAATTGTGTATCAACTATCTCTTAAGTCATATGTATATACCCCTCTTCTTATTTTGTTAGCTAAACTACTAGTTAAATTTTTAAGTTTAAAAAGAAATAATTTGATTTGGTTTAAACTCGCATTCTCTCCGAAATATATATTTATGAAACTTATTTGTTCTCGGTAAATTATAGTATAATGTTTGGATTCTGGAGTTTGGGAAAATTGAGAACACCAATGAACCACAAATGTTACATAATTATAAGAGAGATATTAAATATTCACCTAAAACATCATGATATTAGTTATATGGATCGGCTCTCTTATTAATTCAACAGTTTACATATTCATAGACAATTTGAGACTTAACCATCCACACTTATATCTAATATTCTATAACAAGATACAACTCTCGCTTAATCGAGAGCATCAACGGACGTTCAATGCTCCAGAACCACAAGAGAACGAGACATAATATCTTCATCTAACATCTTAAGACATTAGATATACGAGTCATCTCTCTTATAAATTCAACATTTCGCCTCTCTCACAAGCGATGTGAAACTTAACCGCTAATGTTTGCACCCAACGATCTTTCATATAAATGTGAGTCATTTATATTCTATAACAGAATCCAATATAAGATTCATCTCTCACTCCCCTACCAAACTGAACCATGAACCATAATTCTGATATTATTTGTTAGAGAAATATCGGAAGGCGAGAGCACAAACAAAACAAATACATCATAACCACAACCGAGAGACATCACATCTATATTCAAATATTAAGACATAATATTAAATAAATAAATTTACATTTTATAAATTCAACGTTATACTCATAGACTTAACCACTCACATTTACAACTAACATATAATTTTCCTATGAATGGAAAAGTTGAATTATTAAAAAAAAAATTAATATTAAAATTAAGGTCAAATATATTTATTCTTGTGTCAATAACATTTTAACATTTTAAATTTTTTTTTCAATTTTTAACTGGCATTTTTAGGCACAAAATGTTTGCAAGAGTTTTATCATTTGTACCATTCTACTACTATACTAGTACCATTATTTTTATGGAGTATATTTTCCTTATGATTAAGTTTATCATTTGTCCCATTGTACTACTATACTAGTATCATGAATTTGGAAGAATCTTGTATCTATAATTGCTGAAATATAGCAAAAAGTACAAGGGTAATAAGCTTTCATATAAGTATGACTATATTACCGTTCATGTAACTAATGAAACTTAATTTTAGCAAAGTAAACTAATTGTTTTTTTTTTTGTGGTATGTTTGTACCGACTTTCAGCAAATTCAAGAACATTTTGATGTAAAATCATGTGAATGCTGGTGATAGAGCAAGCATTTTGCTTTAATTATATACTATTTTATTATGTAGATAAATAAATAGAATAAGATAAAACAAGAGTTGGGTATGAATGATGGATTGGGCCGGTTCATGCGATTCTGATCCCAAGGTTAATCACCCACTCAGTAACTAATGGATAAGGTTTCCTTAATTAAACACCAATTATTACACTCACACTTATATGAAAATATATTTACAAATACTACTATATTTTTGCTTGAAAAATGTTCATGGTAGTTTATTTATTTAAAAAAAAATTGGAACGTTGGTTGTTTGTTTTTAATATATATATACTGTATGTGGGGGTGGTTCCTCTTTATTACTATAGTAATGTGATTTTTTAATTGGAAAAAAGTTGGAAGTTGCAGAGAGCACGCGAGAAAGGAAGAAGTGTGTCAGCTGTCATGTGAGTGTGCGTTATTTGTGTGAGCTTCAGTCTTCTCAATTAAGCTTGTATAAGTGTTGGTTCAAATATAAACTAAATGGGTTCTTTGTGAGCAAAATATAATGGATTTTTCAATGAATATGGATATATAATTAAAAAAAACTTTTATATATATTTATATCGCCAAATTAAGATAATAAATTTCAAATTCAATTTCATTTTTTTTCCTCACATACTGACTTGAGTGTTTGAGTGCTAACATTTATGGTCCCTCAGTCCACAACCTTGGTCCAAATTCACCTTACTCTTTAAGACAATGTATATCAAGTTGTTGCAAACACTAAATTGCATTCAGATCTACTTCAACCTCCTTAGATCGCATGATCTGTTCCGCAACTCCGATATGATGAACCTGCTCTCAGACCTTCAGTCCTGACACCAGGCTCAAGGCCATAAATGTTGCCTTGTTTCTAAATGATGCACACTAACATTGGAGTTCAAGGTCACAGTGAGTTACTATACTAAACAACATGTACAACTTCGTTCGACAACAAAACTCACGAGCGATAGAGGAAAGATTGCTCTGCCTAAAAGAAAGCTTGCACAATGCATTTTCGAAGGGAAACACCATGCAGGAAGTCGTTTCCAAGAAGATCCAAAATTTCATTCCCGAACCGACTGTGTCACAAAGGAATGAAGCTCTGAAATTGAAAAAACACATTAAGAGCAAGAGGTAAGTAGAGAAACCACCAGCGAGTAATCCACGAAAGCATCCTCTTTGCACCAACATGTTAGAAAGTCAAATACCAAAGTCACTGGAGAAGCCACATATGTTGAACAAGTATGATTGGAAATGAGACTCCAACGAGCACGTACAACTCGTCGACGACTGTTTGAACTACTTCCACGCTTATGATTCTTTTAAGTGTAAATTATTTGCACTAACCTTGATGGGATCATCCAAACTCTGGTTTAAAGCTTTATCGAATGGGAGTATTGAGGCGTGGACCAACATATTCGAGAACTTCACTATCTATTATCGCCCGAAAAAAGAAACTAGTGACAATAGATACCTTAAGCGGGATAACACATGGAAAGAAGGAGAGCTTACGATTATACGTTGAGTGGTTCAAGAGAGTGCTTGTGGAAGTAGAAAAAGCTGGAGAGGATCTTAAATGTTGGATATTCGAGAACGATTTGTTACCATATAGCTTCTTTAGGAAGAAGTTGGGGCGCAAAGAGGCTTGTAGTGTAAAAGAACTAAGGAGCAGAGCCTAACCTTTAATAAACCTAGAGGAGAAGCTTAACACCCGACCTTTCAACAATTTAGTCACAGGAGACGTAAACTTCAATCACTCATCCGAAAAAGACTCCAAAAGGAGGAGAGATGAATATGATAGTGGAAGTCGTTGTCAGTACGATAAGTACACGTCTCTAAGCACTTCAAGAGAAAAGATATATAAATAGTGCATTAACAAGGAATTTTAGAAGACCGAGATTAGAAGCCCCTTCTCGGTCCGAGAAACCTCTTGAACAGACACGACCATGTATTGTCACTTCCACAAGGGCCACGACCATACCACCAACGAGTGCATCCAACTAGAGGATGTTATTAAAAGTATGATAAATAAGGGCTGATTATTTGAATACACCAAGGAAGGCAAGTGAGACAGGGAAGAATCGTTGGAGCATAAGTCCTCATCAAACTTTGTGGATGTCATGGCCAGCGGTGAAGGAACTAGCAACAATGAGAAAGAAGCCAGTAAGGGAAAGCTGAAATTGCAATCATATTCGATACCATTTTAGGCTTGGTGATTTTTCAATTTGATGTACATGCATCATTATTTTTAATGTCAATTTGTATTTCATTTGGATTCTGCTGTATTCATTTACTTTAGCTATGATTAGTGTTGAACCTTTGAGAACCTCTTCATTCAAGGCTTTAATAGTTGAATCCATGAAATTGTCTCATATTTTAGCCTAGCAATTGGATTTATATCAATGTGTTACGTATTGCTTAAATCACAAGTTAGAATGGTTAAATCAAGGCCGCAAAGATGTTTGATTTGAATCATGCAGAGTGTGACTTGAATCATGAATTCTTGTGAAATTAGGAATATCCTTTGTTTATATTGATTCAACTCATGAGAGTGTGATTCAAATCATAGAGCATGCTTGATTTGAATCATGATTTCACTCCTCACCATCCAACCTTTGATTCAAATTGGTGTTTCTTTGATTTGATTCATTACTTCATGATTTAATAAAATCTCATTGTTTCCTTAACACATTATGTGTGATACTCATAATAAGTGTGGGATCATAATCTCTTGTTATAGAGTTGTGTGTTTTTTGTTGTAGAACGAAAAAATCAAGAGAAGGTAATTGATCATTCAATTGAAGGAATTAATCAATTTGAGATATTCGGCAAGAACACATAAACCCATTTTTGTCAAGAACCATTAGAGACCCCAAGTGTGTGTTCTTCGTTCACCAACACATATCTCATTATTGATACCTTGTGATTAACCTCCTAAAGTGTGGATCTTGTGAGAATTAGTTATGTGTGTGTGAGTTTCTTCAGATATTATCCATCGTATTCAACCTTTCAACCTTTGTCAAGAACCATTATTGTCGATCTCCAACTCTAAGGATTAAGTGTGAGAGGTAGAATGAAGGTACATTAGGGAATCTAATATTTTTATTTAAAGTTATGTTTTTGTGTATCACATGGAAGATCGTTTCTTGGGCATGGATTCCAATTGTGTGTTGTTCATCAAGAGAAAACAGTTTATCTATACTCCATTGAAGATTTCGGTGAAACCATGTGAAGGTTGTCGCAGAACAAAGTTAGAAGTTGTCCAATTAATCAAGGCTAATGGCAATCGCTCAGATAAGTCTGCATCATATCCAAGGAAAGGATGCTGCAAAAATGGAACTTATAGCATATTATTGTGGATTACAAGATTATTGGATCACGATCAATGATGATATTAAATGTAGCAGTTGGGTATCTACATCAACAAAATGAATTATCAATTTATCTGTGTGTTAGCTAATACAGTGGTTATTAGTGTTCATATTCATGATAGTTCGTTGTATAAATATATTTGTGCATTAACGTTTTAAATAATGAAAGACCTTGATTATTTCCCAATGGGTTTAAACAATTAAAGACTAGAGTATGTGTCTGCAAGGACGATAGCACTTAAATAATATATATGTCTGTGTAGTCTTTTTCTTCCATATCCCTATTTCATTTTCTGCATTTATTATGTAAATTTTTTCATCATAGCATTGTTTGTATGTCGTCTAGATCAAATAATGCTAGAGGTATTATGAGATGTATTTAATCCAAAATACATCATATTTTAAAACTACCTCTTTGACTCAAATTTTCAAACAATTCATTCAAATTTCAATTGTTCAAAATACAAACTTCTTATAAACGTTTTGCTACACAATTTTCATTTATCATTGAAAAATTTCTTCAACCATTTGAGCACTTAAGTTTTATATTATTGTGAAGTTTTTATTCAAAGGGAAGATCAAATTTCAGAATTTTGGAAAGTGTCCAAACACATTGTTACTAAAAATATATTTTTATCAATTTTTTGTAACTTGTTCACCAAGGTGTGGTGAAAAGAAAGTATAGAAGAAAGTGGTGTGCTTTATCTAAGTTTTATGAACAAGAAAATGGTGTACTTTCTTTCTGTGTTAGATGATTGTAAGAAGGTCTTAGAGTGATGCTTCTACAAAGATCTAACATAATGGAAAATCCTTCAAGTTGTGATGGGACTAGATGTACCCTTAAGTTGAAAGGGAACTAGGATAAATCTCTTGTGTCCTTTACTTTCTTGACTTTATATTTTATGTACTTTCATTCAAAGTTCATACATTTAATTTCAAAAATAAAATAAAAAGGGAAGAATCATTGATTAAACAAGAAAATTCCAAAAAAAAAAAAACATAATTTACCCCATCTTAGGTTGCATTATTTAGTTACAATTGGTATCAGAGCATGTTAAGGTAATGTGTTCCTTGATCTGGGTAGATATGGCTTCTGCAAAACCGTTTTCAGTAGATGGTGTAAATAACAACATACAACAATGCTTTGTTTGTGAATTTAATGACTTCAGAAAGATTCACAAGCAAATGTACTTAGAAGCACAAGAAGAAGAAACTTAACACGCGTCAAAGAATATGGATGGATTTTATGAAAGATTGTGATTTTGAGTTGAAATAACATCCAGGGAAATCCATAAAGGTATAAAATGCTTTAAGCGGGAAAGAATTACATGCGGAAGAACTTATGATGTTAGAGTATGACTTATTGGAAAAGATCAGAGACCTCAACTTGAATTTCACTTGGTCTCAAGAGAGAGTTTTTCTAATTCTGGTGAGTATATCATGTGATATAAGGGGGAGAATTGGGCAATCCCATTTGTTGGATACTGATTTTAAAGCTAGGTCAAGTTAACCTAGATTCACTTGATTGGCGGATGGGATCCTTTTATTTAAAGGAAGGACATGTGTTCCAAATGACCTAAGACTTGAAGAGAGTGATTTTGGAGGAAAACCATAAGATTGACTTTATAATACATCCCGGTTCAACAAAGATGTACCATTATTTGAAGAAAGACTTCTAGTGGCCCAAAATGAAAAGATAAATAGTGAAATTTATAGCTAGATGCATAATATGTCAATAGGTGAAAGTTGAGCATCAAAGCCCGATGGTATGTAACAACCTTTGGAAATATCGAAATGGAAATGGGAGAATATTTTCTTGGATTTCACAGTAGGACTACCTTGTACTTCTGGTAGTTAGGACTCAACTTGTGAGAATATTTCCTTGGATTTCAAGTTAACTCACATTTTGTCGGTTAAAACTACTTACAAAGTTATTAAACTAGTTAGTGTTAGACGATAGTCTTCGATCTAGAGGGGGGTGAATAGATCCCAAGTAAAAAAAACTTCACAAAATTTGTTTTAAAAATTTTACGGCTAGCGGAAGTGACCCGGATCGAATCGTCTAAATTGAACCACTATCGAAAAACTAGGATATGCGTATATAGATTCAAAGTATGATAATGAACACAAATTTGATCAAAATTCTTTCAACCACAACCAATTGAATGCTATTCTAAAAGTAGAGTCTATTCCCAATGATAAAATACACAAAAATGTAATTGAGACAAATTGTCAAACACCTTGTGTGTAATCGATTTTCTTTAGAATTTTGTATGGTTTTGTTGATCTTCAAATCCAACCATAATCTAATAGATTGTTATCAACTCAAGAATACCTTTTTCAAATGGTTATCAAAATTTTAACCAAACGTATTGATCACATAATCGATGAATTCAACAATTTGCAAATTAAAAGTAAGAGAGAGAGAGAGAGAGAGAGAGAGAGAGAGAGAATATACAAGAATTTATTTAGGCAGTTCCCCAATCGGCCTCAATATGGGTATGTTTATCCTCAATTCGAACTTGAATTGAGATAATGAAATTTAACCTTACTTTGCAAATTTCGTTTACAAGAGAAATGTAGCAATCAAACCCTATAAACCATATGTTTGATTTTGATTCTAACACATCTCTTCCCTTGATTTGAGCTTGATCAAGTCACCCAACAATACCAATTTGATCCACCATCTCACGCTACTCATTTGCAAGAAAACCATATTCTTCAAAGCCTTCACTCGATCGGATCCAAATTAAAAATTGTTGTAACCCAAGATTTACCAATATGATCCACTGTCTCATGTTACTCCTTTGCAAGAAACCCCCATTCTTCAAAGCTTTCACTCGATCGGATCCAAATTGCGTAATATTTTCTAAACTATCAAATCTCCAATTGATCTGGAAGGAAAACCCCAACTTGGTTTTCTTATTTGAAACCCTCAAAGATATGAACCCAATTCATAATTCAACAACCTAAGTTTGACGTTATCAACACTGACTCTAGATGGCACCCAAATAAAGAATGATTATGTGTAGTTTGTTTGCGTGTATTCATAAAACATAGCTTAAAGATGAAGAGAACTCTTTGAAATCCCGGTTTCGTTTGTGATTTTCTCAAATCACTTAAAGAAATTATGCATGTATGAAGTATTTATATGTATGCAAGTTGGAGGCCAAAGGAATTCAAAAGATTTGAAAAAATCATGAATTTTTGGAAAAATATGTTGCATGTGTCGATCTATGTAAGTCATGTGTCGACCTGATCGATGCATGTGTCGACTTGTATATGTCATGTGTCGACCTGTATAGGTCATGTGTCTACACATACATCGGTACATCAAATAAAGGCTACATGCTTTAAAAATGACTTACCTGTGTCGACCTGTAACTCGTATGTGTCGACTCATAGAAAAATATTTCTTCTATGTGTCGACCTATAGAAGGTGTGTGTCGATAGATAGACAATTTTTCCCATAAACAATTGTTTTTAATGCATTAAACCTTTTCTAACTCATTTCAAAATGTTGTTGTGCTTCCTAATGCTAAGATGCACATTAAGACTCAGAGGATACCGTCCAATATACATAAACTCTAAAGTATCCTAGTTTTGACATCATATAAAGTATATCTAATGAAAAGTTTCACTCACATACTCCCCTTTTTTATGATGGCAAAACTTGATACGATGTGTTTCATGTCTTCATGAAGGCTCCCCCTGAATGTATGCATCCCAACTTCATCTTGCAGATGCTTCTCCCCCTTTGACAACATCAAAAAGATACAAAGCAATCCATGAGAAGTATCTTATATCACACGTATATCAATATAACACACATAGGCATTTGTAAAGATAAGGTCATCAATCAAACAACACTCACATAGAATGATGTAAATATTGAAAATGCCTAAACATAAATAAAAGCATTTAAAGCAACATTATAACATGGTTTCCACAACTTATGCGAAATAACATATACAATAAACATGAAAGGTGAAGGATATAATGCAATAAGAAAATCTTGAGTTGCTTCAAAAGAGACACCTTTACGTGACATATACTTTTGGTGCTCCCGAATGCTGCACACACATATGCTCTAGCAAGGTGATTATATAGATATATCACCACTCAAACCAAAAACAGAAATGTTATTATAAAAATGACACACTATAAGAATTTCATTTATATTATAACATGTTCAAACATATTTCATGCTGGAATAGATAAACAATAATCTCACATATACCATGCAAGAACTAATAATATATACCAAGTTTATACACAAAGATTATATTTAAAATATGGAAGAAAAATAGCATGAAGTCATTATAAGCATATAAATTGAAATTTTTGGAAGTGAATGTTCATGAATTAGTTCATACATCAAGCATATAAAGCATTTGGAACATAGACAACATGCAAAAGTAAAAAGCTTACTTTCAAAGAGGGAAAATGGAACAATATTACCTCCAAGAAAAGTTAGGGCAAAAAGTATATAAAGTATATAAAGTTCATACAACAAATTATACTTAGGCAAGATTTGAGATATCAAGTATGCCCAATTCCCTTCGAATGTTGAAAAATGGTTCAGTCGCAAGAGGTTTTATAAAGATATTCACAAGTTAACTTTTGATATCAACATGCTCAAATACGACGTCTCCTTTTTCAACATGGTCACGTAGGAAGTGGTGACATATCTCAATATGTTTAGTGCGAGAGTGTACCACCAGATTTTTTGTTAGATTAATAGCATTATTATTGTTGTGCATAATAGGAATATGTTGTAGTTTAATATCAAAATCAAGTGTTGTTATTTGAGCCAGAATATTTGATCACAACAACTACCGGCTACGATGTATTCCGCCTCGGAAGTTGACAAAGCAATACAAAGTTGTTTCTTGCTATGCTAACTTACTAAGAAATTTGAAAACATGTGGCAAGTTCCTCTAGTACTTTTCCTATCCAATTTGTAACTAGAAAAATTAGAATCAATATAACCAACCAAATTACAATCGCTTCCCTTGGAATACTAAAGCTCATCCTTAGATGTACCTTGAAGGTATCTAAGAATATGTTTTACGGATTTTAAATACGATTCCTTAGGAGCCGATTGATAACAAGCGCATATACACACACTAAACATGATGTCTAGCCTAGATGCAATAAGATATATAAGAGATCCAATCATACCTTTATGCTTCTTGATATCAACATCCTTCCCATTTTCATCCTTTTCCAAGTTTCCATTTATGGCCATTGAAGTGTCAATTGATTTTGCATCTTCCATACCAAATCTCTTTAGCAATTCGTTGCAATATTTTGTTTGACACGTGAATGTCCCTTTGTTGATTTGCTTGATTTTAAGACCAAGGAAGTAAATCAACTCCCCTATGAGAATCATCTCGAACTCACCCTGTATTAGCTTAGAAAAGTCCTTGACTAATTACATGTTAGTGGAGCCAAAAATGATATCATTAACATGAAATTGAACTAGAAAAGTATGTTTTCCCCGACGCTTAATGAAAAGTGTAGTATCTATCTACCCCTAGAGTATCCTTGGTCGATTAAAAACTTACTAAGTCGCTCATACCAAGCCCTGGGTGCTTGTTTGAGAGCATATAAAGCTCGTTTTAGTTCATAAACATGATTGGGATAATCATGATTTTTAAAATTGGGAGGTTGAGCAACATACACTTCCTTATTAATATATCTATTAAGGAAAGTGATGATAGTCCATCATTGCATATATTTAGTCGAAGAATCAGAGTAAAACAAGTGAAAGTTGAACTAAAATGAAGAAGAATGACCAAAGAGTGAGGAAAAAATAGCTAAGTATGAAAATTATGAACTTAGTGAAAAATTGAGTGAAAAAGGAGCAAAAGCGTGAGGCCACTGGAATAATCACCCGCATCATCGTGCACGCGATAGGGTCTTTAAAGTTGCATCACGCGCGCGATGCAAGGAATTACGCACGCGATAGTTACTTTTTTGGGGCTTTTTATGGTCCATTCCGATGCCTTTAAAAAGGGATTTTCTGCACTTTCACAATGGTTACGAAATTGGGAGATCAAGCCAAGATTTTGAAAGCACAAGTGGTGATTTTTAGAGCATTGGAGGCCATTACTTCAAGGGATTTCACATGTTATTTTCATATATCAATTGTTGTATTATTAATTGCATTATAAGTAGCTAAGCTCCTATCGGTTATGTTGTGTTATGATGTACCTATTCCTATATTATTGGATTTTATGTTAATTTGACCATTGTATGAACCTTTTGATCTATAATGCCATCCAATTGCTTCTTGTTTGTAATGCTTTTTATGTGAGATACTCTTTTAATCTGATATTGGGCATATAGGAAATACTAACCATTAGTCTATATGTTGGATCTAGAGCAATTGTTATACTTATACTGGTTGAATAGGAATAGGAGACCCCGAGTAGTGGCATAGAGAATTAACGTTCTATACATCACCTAACATTGCATACGCTGGTGGTCTAGGGATAGAAAGCTCCAAGTAATGGTTAGTGAGTTATTTCGTGAGAGATCAGTTATAACGGTTTTGCTAATTTGTTATGGTGTTATAGTGATAAGACCATTCATACAAGGCATCAAACATCAATAATAGAGGAATAGGGGATTCTAGAACATAATCTGACCACTTTCGTGATATTGTTTAATATTTTGATTACTTTTCACACTGAAACTCGAAACCCCCCATGTTTTACTAGTTTTCTACATATTGCCCATATTTTGTCTTGCTTGAAAGTAGTCCATGTGGATTTTATATTTTTATTACTTCGACAATATTGGTACACTTGCCGAGAAGTCATCAAGTTTTGGCGCCGTTGCTAGGGACTGTTGGTTTTTCAACAAGACGACGTTTGTGATTTTTTTCTTTTTCTTTTTTGTTTATCATAGTGCTACTAAGGTATTTCCTGTTTGTGTATGTGCAGTTCAGGATCAACATTAATACCATTGGATCTAGAAATTGAAAGAATCGCATGTGCTCTCAAAAAAGCAATTAGAGAAGCAGTTCTGGAAAGAGGAGTACCAGAAGAAGAGGAACTATCAAGTTCTTGCGAATCTGAAGAAGAAGTCATAATGGTAGTTGCACAACCCCTAACTATGGGAGATTACTATAAACGAACCAATGAAAGACAGGTTTCAAGAGAGTTTGTACCGGAAGACCTTGCTAACTGTAATATTAAAAGTTACGTGACTTCAAGTTTAAGAGAAAATTCGTTCAATGGGAATGTAATTAAAGACCCATGGACGCATCTTACACGCTTCTATGAAACAAGTTCAATGTGCAAACTAACTGATGTCACTTAAGACCAGGTTAAATTGAGGTTGTTTGGGTTCTCACTGATTGGAAGGGAGAAAGATTGGTTACTTTGCCTTCTGAATGGAACGATACAAACTTGGAAGGAATTGGAGGATAAGTTCCTGGAAACATTTTTCACTACTACCCAGTTTACCGAATGACGAGCAAAAATTGTGAATTTTGAGCAGCAGGAAACTGAGTCACTTTATGACTCTTGGGAAAGAATCAAACGTTTGTTACGCAGCTGCCCGAATCACAACATGAATAATATGGAGCTGATGCAAAACTTCATCAAAGGTCTCAAGAGTCAAACTCACATGTTATTGGATGCTTCTGCGGGAGTCACTATTTGACAAATGACCTAACCACAAGTAAAAGATCTCATTGAGAAGATGTGTATGAATGAGTACCATTCCAAGAGTGAAAGGTCAGTCAGGATGGGAACTGTGGGCACGCCTAAAGGTATGTTACCTATTGATACCCACACTGCTCTTTTAGCTCAGATTGAATTGTTAAATAAAAAGCTAGTTGAAAGTAGCTTAGTTAAAGCTAATATGAGTCAGGTACAAACACTTAGGTATGATTTCTACGAATAAGAACATGCGAATGGAATGTGTTCGTTGGAAGGAACAAGTGAGGAGGTCCAATTTTTTAATTTTCAAAAGAATAACCTGTATTCAAACACATACAATCTAGGTTGGAAAGACCACCTAAATTTCTGTTGGAATAATAATCAAAATGCAAATGCTAACCAAGGGATGCAACAAAGCCAACAAGCTCTGTTTCAAAGGAAGTCATCACAGTTGGAAGATGTAACACCCCGATAATAATAAAATAATTATTTGAATTGAGTTAATAATTTAATTATTAATTTAATTAAATAATTGGAAATTTTATTATTATTATTATTTTTTTGAATTATTATTATTTTGGAATAATAATTATTATTTGGAAAATATATATAAGTTGGAATTAAGGAAAAAGTCCCATTGGGAGTAAAAACATTTCACGTGAAAAACAGAGAAACGATCGTGAAAGAGGAAAGGGCAAAGAGACAGAGCAAGGGCTGAAGGTTGAAGAGAGAAGAGTTTGGAGCTTAAAGATTCGTCGATTAACTCAGGTAAGGGGGGTTTATCGTCGATTAATGGGTATTTTGGGATAATATGTCATGGGTAGTGATAAGCCGTTAATTTGACCCTAATTGGGATTTGTAAATGTTGAAATGTTGTTGGATGAACTGTGCTGAAAGTTGAAATTAAATCGGTATTTGTGTGAGTAATGTTTTTCCCGATCGTATAGCTGTTTACGGAATCGGAATCGGAGGTCCGGAAGTCCTCCAACGGCGGAATTCTGCATTCTGCCGTGTGTTAGCGCAGGAATTGTTGTTTGGTCTGCGTTAACCGGTTAACCCAGGGTGTTAACCGGTTAACACTGTATTGAAATGTGAAAATATTGAGTTTTTGCCTGCGTTAACCGGTTAACCCAGGGCGTTAACCGGTTAACACTGTTGCGTTTTACCAGAAAGTGAGTTTTGCCTGCGTTAACCGGTTAACCCAGGGCGTTAACCGGTTAACACTGTTGCAGAGTGAAAAATTATTGTTTTTAAATGTGGTGTACCTAATTGAGGGTTGGCCTATGTTGCCTATGGTGTAATAGGGATAAATTCCCGCTGTTTTGAGCAGCATATGCAATATTGAAATGTACTAATATTGTGGTTGTTGTTTGGCATAATCTGACATGCTTATGTGATGAAAGATTGATGATGTAAAATGAGGTACATGATGCTGTGAAGGTATATATTATGCATGTATGTGTGAATGGACTGTTGTATGGCTCAGAGTGTGAGCATATGTTTATTCTTGAATTATGGTTGATGTTGCATTGCTAGATGATTAGCATGCATGGCATAGCCTTCAGGGCTGTAGCTAATTCCCATAGTGAGGAATTAGTGAGTGAACCATTGTGGGTTGTTGTTGATGTTTGCATACTAGATGATTAGTGTGCATAGTCTAGCCTTCGGGGCTGTAGCTAATTCCCATGGTGAGGAATTAGTGAGTGAGTCACTAAGTCTCAAATGAGTGGGACTAGTGAGCTTAGTAGCCGTATCTGGAGGGATCGGTGAGCTTGAACTATATGTTCAAGAATAGTCGGTACCGCATGTGTAGAGTCTCATTGCATAAAAATATGTATGGCGTATAATATGAATGGATGTGTTCCAATATTATACGTGTGTTGTGTTGTTGTTAAGTATGATTTGAGATTATACTGGTATTGTATATTGATGTTGAGTATGATGTTTAAGCCAATGAGCTATTACTGAATGTGTATTGCAATTAGGGTGATTGATGTGTTAATTACTTGGCATTACATGTTGTTTTATAATGCTTATTATATTGATTGAGGAACTCACCCTTACAACTATTTTTCAGGTAACGAGAAATGAGTTGAGTAGAAGCAAATGCTTGGAGTCTAGTGTAGTCTCCCTAGTGGGTCATGCTCTGATAGATGTAACATCGGGCGGGAACACTTTGATTATTATTGTTGTTGTTGTTGAACTAAATTACATGTGATGTTACATGTTTTGCATGATTGAGTTGATCTCTATCCGCTGCGTAATTGTGCAAATACTTTATATTTAAATTAAATAAAAGAGCATGACTGTTATATTGTTTAAATGGTGTGGAATGTTTGTGTGACACCCTTGGTGCACTATTACTCTGATTATATGTTTATTATTTTAATTAATTTTTGGGGTATTTTAGAAGGGTGTTACATTAGTGGTATCAGAGCATAGTCGGTCGAGTCGAGTCGTAATTATTCTGTTTCCCCTGTACGGGATAGGTGTTGTGTAACCCTATCAGTACTTATTGTTTTGGTTTGTTGGGTTTTCAGAATAGAGATGGCTGGAAGAGGTAGAGATGATGCTGCGATTGCTGAGGCTCTGGGTATGCTGGCTGGAGTACTTGGAGGGAATCCAAATGTTGTAGGAATGGGAGCTGCTCGTCAACTGAGTGAGTTCCAGAAGAACAATCCTCCAATGTTCAAGGGAGCATACGATCCAGATGGTGCTCAGAAGTGGTTGAAGGAGATCGAGAGGATCTTCAGAGTAACTGAGTGTGCTGATAACCAGAAGGTCAGGTTCGGTACACATATGCTGTCAGAGGAAGCTGATGATTGGTGGGTTGCTACCCGCACTGAGTTGGAATCTGCTGGGAATACTGAGATCACTTGGGCTGTGTTCAGGGAAAGGTTCCTGAGAAAGTATTTTCCAGAAGATGTCAGAGGAAAGAAAGAGATAGAGTTTTTGGAATTGAAGCAGGGTAACAGGTCGGTTACTGAGTATGCTGCGAAGTTCACCGAGCTGTCAAAGTACTATACTCCCTATAATGAGGCTGCTGGAGAATTTTCGAAATGTGTGAAGTTTGAGAACGGGTTGCGTCCTGAGATCAAACAAGCTATTGGATATCAGAGGATCAGGGTGTTCTCTGACTTGGTTGACTGTTGCAGAATTTTTGAACAGGATTCCAAGGCTAGAGCAGAGAGCTATCAGCAGAGGGTTGATAGGAAGGGTAAGAATCAGATGGATCGTGGAAAACCGTATGCAGCTGGCAAAGGTTTTCAGAAGCAGAGTGGGATGAAGAGGCCTAGTGGGGGAGACTCTAGTGCTCCTGCTAAGTGTTATAGATGTGGTCGGGCTGGACATCGTGTTCATGAGTGTACCAGTGCTGAGGTGAAGTGTTTCAAGTGTGGGAAAGGTGGTCACTTGGCTGCAGAGTGCCGATTGAAGACTGTAACTTGTTTCAACTGTGGAGAGTTAGGTCATATCAGTCCCCAGTGTCCTAAGCCGAAGAAGGAGAATCAGTCAGGAGGCAAGGTTTTTGCTCTATCAGGTTCTGAGACTTCTGCAGATGATCGTTTGATCAGAGGTACGTGTTATATTAATGGCTTTCCTCTTATAGCTATTATTGACACAGGTGCTACTCATTCTTTTATATATGTGGATTGTGCTGTGAAGCTTAAGTTAGAGATATCTGAGATGCGTGGAAGTATGGTGATTGATACTCCTGCAAAGGGTTCAGTGACTACTACTTCGGTTTGTTTGAGTTGTCCTTTGAATATTTTGGTAGAGATTTTGGGATAGACCTTGTGTGTCTTCCATTAGTGCAGATTGACGTTATCTTGGGTATGAACTGGTTGGTGTTTAACCGAGTTTATATCAACTGTTTTGATAAGACGGTGATATTTCCTGAGACTGAGGAAGGGCAGAGTCTGTTTCTATCAGCCAGGCAGGTGAATGAGGAAGTGGCAGATGGGGCAGAGTTGTTTATGCTGTTGGCAACTTTAGAGGCTAAAGATAAACTAGTGATTCGTGATCTAGCAGTGGTGTGTGATTTTCCTGATGTGTTTCCGGAAGAAGTGAATGAGTTACCGCCAGAGCGTGAAGTTGAGTTCTCGATTGAATTGGTACCTGGTACTATACCGATATCGATGGCTCCGTACCGTATGTCTGCTGTTGAGTTAGCTGAATTGAAAAGTCAGCTGGAAGATCTGTTGGATAAGAAATTTATTCGTCCGAGTGTGTCACCGTGGGGTGCACCAGTGTTGTTGGTTAAGAAGAAGGAAGGTACTATGAGGTTGTGTGTGGACTACAGGCAACTGAATAAAGTGACGATCAAGAATCGGTATCCTTTGCCGAGGATTGATGATTTGATGGATCAGTTGGTTGGTGCGAGTGTGTTCAGCAAGATAGATTTGAGATCTGGGTATCATCAGATACGTGTGAAAACTGAGGATATTCAGAAGACTGCTTTCAGAACGAGGTATGGACATTATGAGTATTCTGTAATGCCGTTTGGCGTGACTAATGCGCCTGGAGTATTTATGGAATACATGCATAGGATTTTCCATCCGTACTTGGATCAGTTTGTTGTGGTGTTTATTGATGACATTTTGGTGTATTCGAAATCTGAAGAAGAGCATGCTGAGCATTTGAGAGTGGTTTTAGGAGTGCTGCGAGAAAAGCAGTTATTTGCTAAACTGTCTAAGTGTGAATTTTGGTTAGAAGAAGTTAGTTTTCTTGGTCATGTGATTTCAAGAGGTGGTGTTGCTGTTGATCCTTCTAAGATAGAAGCGGTATCTAAGTGGGAAGCTCCGAAGTCTGTTGCCGAGATTCGAAGTTTCCTTGGTTTGGCTGGTTATTATAGGAAGTTCATTGAGGGATTTTCTAAGTTGGCGTTACCGTTGACGATGTTGACTAGAAAGGGGCAAGCGTTTGTTTGGGACTCAAAATGTGAAGAAGGTTTCCAAGAGTTAAAGAGAAGGTTGACTACTGCTCCTATTCTGATATTACCGAGTTCGTCGGAATCGTTTGAGGTTTACTGTGATGCTTCATTGTTGGCTTGGGTGGTGTGTTGATGCAGAATAAGCAGGTTATAGCTTATGCTTCGAGACAGCTGAGGGTTCATGAAAGGAACTATCCGACGCACGATTTAGAGTTGGCAGCTGTAGTGTTTGTTTTGAAGTTGTGGAGGCATTACTTGTATGGATCAAGATTTGAGGTTTTCAGTGACCATAAGAGTTTAAAGTATTTGTTTGATCAGAAAGAGCTGAATATGAGACAGAGGAGATGGTTAGAGTTTCTGAAGGATTATGATTTTGGGTTGAATTACCATCCGGGTAAAGCAAATGTAGTGGCTGATGCATTGAGTCGGAAATCATTACATATGTCTATGTTAATGGTTAAGGAATTGGATTTAATTGAGCAGTTTAGAGACTTGAGTTTGGTGTGTGAGAGTACTCACAACAGTGTTAAATTGGGAATGTTGAAGTTAACGAGTGGTATTCTGGAGGAGATCAGAGAGGGTCAGAAATCCGATATGCTTTTGGTTGATAAGTTGACTTTAGTGAATCAAGGTCGAGGTGGTGAATTCAGAGTTGATGAAAATGGTGTTTTGAAATTTGGTAATCGGGTGTGTATTCCGAATGTTATTGAGCTTAAGAAGAGTATTCTTGAGGAGGGACATCGTAGTGGCTTAAGTATTCATCCTGGAGCTACGAAGATGTATCATGATTTGAAGAAGTTATTTTGGTGGCCGGGAATGAAAAGAGAAATTGCGAGTTTTGTTTATTCTTGTTTGACTTGTCAGAAGTCAAAGATTGAGCATCAGAAGCCGTCTGGACTAATGCAACCGTTGGCTATTCCAGAGTGGAAGTGGGATAGTATCAGTATGGATTTTGTTTCGGGTTTACCGAGGACAAGTAGGAATTTTGAAGCTATTTGGGTGATTGTTGACAGGTTGACAAAATCGGCTCATTTCATTCCGATCAGAATGGATTATCCGTTAGAGAGATTAGCCGAGTTGTATATTGAGAAGATTGTAAGTTTGCATGGTATTCCGTCTAGTATTGTTTCGGACAGAGATCCTAGATTTACATCGAAGTTCTGGGAAGGTTTGCAGAAGGCTTTGGGAACTAAACTGAGATTGAGTTCTGCATATCACCCGCAGACTGATGGTCAGACTGAGAGGACGATTCAGTCATTAGAGGATCTTTTGAGAGCTTGTGTTTTGGAAAAGGGAGGTGCTTGGGATTGTTATTTACCTTTGATTGAGTTTACCTACAACAATAGTTTTCATTCGAGCATTGGTATGGCACCGTTTGAAGCTTTGTATGGTAGGAGATGTCGGACACCGTTATGTTGGTATGAGTCCGGTGAGAGTGCTGTGGTTGGACCGGAGATTGTTCAACAAACTACGGAAAAGATTAAGATGATTCAGGAGAAGATGAGAATTGCTCAGAGTCGTCAGAAGAGTTATCATGATAAGAGGAGGAAGTCACTTGAGTTCCAAGAGGGAGATCATGTGTTTCTTCGCGTCACTCCGATAACTGGTGTTGGTCGAGCTTTGAAGTCGAAGAAGTTGACACCTCGATTTATTGGTCCTTATCAGATTTTGGAGAGGATAGGAGAAGTAGCCTATCGAATCGCCTTACCGCCGTCGCTTGCGAATTTGCATGAAGTTTTTCATGTGTCTCAGTTGAGGAGGTACATTCATGATCCGTCGCATGTAGTCCAAATAGATGATGTACAGGTGAGAGATAACCTGACTGTTGAAACATCACCTATGAGGATCGAGGATCGAGAGTTGAAGCAGTTGCGGGGTAAAGAGATTGCCTTGGTGAAGGTAGCTTGGGGAGGACCAGCAGGTGGCAACGTGACTTGGGAACTGGAGAGTAAGATGAAGGAGTCTTATCCAGAGTTGTTCGCTTGAGGTATGTTTTCGAGGACGAAAACTCTTTTAGTGGGGGAGAGTTGTAACACCCCGATAATAATAAAATAATTATTTGAATTGAGTTAATAATTTAATTATTAATTTAATTAAATAATTGGAAATTTTATTATTATTATTATTATTTTGAATTATTATTATTTTGGAATAATAATTATTATTTGGAAAATATATATAAGTTGGAATTAAGGAAAAAGTCCCATTGGGAGTAAAAACATTTCACGTGAAAAACAGAGAAACGATCGTGAAAGAGGAAAGGGCAAAGAGACAGAGCAAGGGCTGAAGGTTGAAGAGAGAAGAGTTTGGAGCTTAAAGATTCGTCGATTAACTCAGGTAAGGGGGGTTTATCGTCGATTAATGGGTATTTTGGGATAATATGTCATGGGTAGTGATAAGCCGTTAATTTGACCCTAATTGGGATTTGTAAATGTTGAAATGTTGTTGGATGAACTGTGCTGAAAGTTGAAATTAAATCGGTATTTGTGTGAGTAATGTTTTTCCCGATCGTATAGCTGTTTACGGAATCGGAATCGGAGGTCCGGAAGTCCTCCAACGGCGGAATTCTGCATTCTGCCGTGTGTTAGCGCAGGAATTGTTGTTTGGTCTGCGTTAACCGGTTAACCCAGGGTGTTAACCGGTTAACACTGTATTGAAATGTGAAAATATTGAGTTTTTGCCTGCGTTAACCGGTTAACCCAGGGCGTTAACCGGTTAACACTGTTGCGTTTTACCAGAAAGTGAGTTTTGCCTGCGTTAACCGGTTAACCCAGGGCGTTAACCGGTTAACACTGTTGCAGAGTGAAAAATTATTATTTTTAAATGTGGTGTACCTAATTGAGGGTTGGCCTATGTTGCCTATGGTGTAATAGGGATAAATTCCCGCTGTTTTGAGCAGCATATGCAATATTGAAATGTACTAATATTGTGGTTGTTGTTTGGCATAATCTGACATGCTTATGTGATGAAAGATTGATGATGTAAAATGAGGTACATGATGCTGTGAAGGTATATATTATGCATGTATGTGTGAATGGACTGTTGTATGGCTCAGAGTGTGAGCATATGTTTATTCTTGAATTATGGTTGATGTTGCATTGCTAGATGATTAGCATGCATGGCATAGCCTTCGGGGCTGTAGCTAATTCCCATAGTGAGGAATTAGTGAGTGAACCATTGTGGGTTGTTGTTGATGTTTGCATACTAGATGATTAGTGTGCATAGTCTAGCCTTCGGGGCTGTAGCTAATTCCCATGGTGAGGAATTAGTGAGTGAGTCACTAAGTCTCA
The DNA here is from genome assembly GCF_024323335.1 of Lathyrus oleraceus. Taxonomy (NCBI): domain Eukaryota; kingdom Viridiplantae; phylum Streptophyta; class Magnoliopsida; order Fabales; family Fabaceae; genus Lathyrus; species Lathyrus oleraceus. The sequence continues at coordinate 487,045,650 of NC_066582.1, read as the reverse complement.
AATGAGTGGGACTAGTGAGCTTAGTAGCCGTATCTGGAGGGATCGGTGAGCTTGAACTATATGTTCAAGAATAGTCGGTACCGCATGTGTAGAGTCTCATTGCATAAAAATATGTATGGCGTATAATATGAATGGATGTGTTCCAATATTATACGTGTGTTGTGTTGTTGTTAAGTATGATTTGAGATTATACTGGTATTGTATATTGATGTTGAGTATGATGTTTAAGCCAATGAGCTATTACTGAATGTGTATTGCAATTAGGGTGATTGATGTGTTAATTACTTGGCATTACATGTTGTTTTATAATGCTTATTATATTGATTGAGGAACTCACCCTTACAACTATTTTTCAGGTAACGAGAAATGAGTTGAGTAGAAGCAAATGCTTGGAGTCTAGTGTAGTCTCCCTAGTGGGTCATGCTCTGATAGATGTAACATCGGGCGGGAACACTTTGATTATTATTGTTGTTGTTGTTGAACTAAATTACATGTGATGTTACATGTTTTGCATGATTGAGTTGATCTCTATCCGCTGCGTAATTGTGCAAATACTTTATATTTAAATTAAATAAAAGAGCATGACTGTTATATTGTTTAAATGGTGTGGAATGTTTGTGTGACACCCTTGGTGCACTATTACTCTGATTATATGTTTATTATTTTAATTAATTTTTGGGGTATTTTAGAAGGGTGTTACAGAAGAGACCTTGGAGAATTTCATTAAGGTCACTAAAAGTAGCTTTGATCAAGTAAATAAGAACCACAAAATTATGAGTAGAAACCATGATGCGCCAATCAAGAATTTAGAGACACATATTGGTCAATTATCTAGACAAATAGATGCTTTGCCAAGCTCAAGTGGAGGATTCACCGGTAAAACCGTTGATAATCCTAAGAATGGAACATGCAAGATTGTAGAAATGGATTTTGGGTTAGTTACTAGAAAGGGTGAAGTTGAAAGAGTTGAAGAGGTTGAAATTGAGAAAAATGAAGGTGGAAGTGAAAAAGAGGATGGTGAAAATCAAGGTGACTAGGAGGAAAAAGGAGTAATAATTGATCAACTTATAGACAAAAATTATCCTTGGAGGAGAACAAAGAACCAAATCCTGAATGAAAGAAATTGACCATTACCAGATTACATAAAACCACCATATCCCATCATTAAGAAGAAACTGGTACATGAGGATGTGGCTGGAATGTTTGAGAAATTTAAAGAAGTGTTTACACAACTTCTAGTAAGTATCTTTTTTCATGAAATTTTAGAATTAATTCCTAAGTTTTCTAAGTTTATGCCAACATTGGTGAAAGGTAGTAATCAAAAGTTGACTCAAGAATAGGTCAACATGACATAGAAAATGGAGATGGCGGAACTGTCAAAAGTGACACCAAAGATGAAGGATCTATGGGAGTTCAACATCACTTGCAACATTGGTGGGTTAAAAATCCCACATGCTTTATGTGACTTAGGATCCAACATCAATGTCATATCGCTGAGAAAATTTAAGGAATTGAAGATAGGAGATATCATATCGAGCAACACGACACTCACTTTAGTCGATTCATCTGTGACACATCCATTTGGTATTGTACAAGATGTGCTAGTTCATGTTGATGGTTGAACCTTCCCTGCATAATTTGTGGTGATCGACATGAAAAATGATTTAGAAAGGTTAGTGATTCTCGGGCGCCCATTCTTGCCAACCGGGAAGGCAAAAATAAATGTGGAGACAAGTGAACTGATATTGAAGTTCATTAAGTAAAAGGTGGTGTTTAATGCATATCAATAGACACCATATGCGTAGGATTTAGGGACATGATATCATTTGTAAGAGAAGGGTAGTGGAGTTCACAAAAGAATGAAAAAAGGATTTTTCACCGGCGTGAGGATATCCCTTGTGCCTGATGTGTTTTAAGCTTGGGACGTCAAGCTATTGACTGGAAAAAAAGTGTTGGAAGGGAGGAAACCCATCATTTTTAATCAGTTTTTGTTTTGTAGAATTTACTTTATTTTTTTATTCAAGACCATCCTCAAGAGGAATTTGCTACTTAAGGATAACTCTTACATGAAGATCTATATTGTCTTTGATAAACAAGTTTATAGTTGTTTAGATTTTTTCAGATTTGCAAGTTTAGCACTTTAGCTTTGAACACATGATCCAAAAGAAACTTGATAATCACAATATCAATTAGCAACTTGAAGGCGGAGGATGAGAAAAGAATCAGCAGACTTGTACTCAACCTACATATACCTCATCTAGTAAGGTTTGAGCCAAATATTTCCATTGTTCATTTTTCTTTCTTTATGAGTGTATCCATGCATTATTATTTTATTTGGTTTGATATATTTCTGATTAAGTTTATTTGGTTTGACTGACACACACTGAGGCAGTGTTTTGTTTATAACTTTGAGCCTTGTTAAACCACCATATAGTAATAAGTATATCCATTGCTAACCACTTTGCGCCTAAGGCCTTTCTTTCGATAGCATAGCCACATCTATTAGCCAATTGACTTGAAAGATTAAATCTTTCCATCCTCCCTTTGGAGTTAGGTAGAAAATTTAGTTCATTGGTCATATACAAAAGATTAAGTTTGAGGTTGCTCTTGGAAGTGAGCAAACTTTTAAGTTTGGGGTTGGGGTACTAGATAATATGGTCCAAAATTTCAAAAACTTTTTGAGAAAAAAGAAGTGGAAAAAGACACTTCAAAAAAATTGAGAAAATAAAATAATGATATTATAAGAACGACCAAAACTCTCTAGTACCGTCAAAAAGGAACAAAAAGGTATGATGATAGAAGGAGAACTAGGCACCTAACTTCAAAGGTTTAAACCTACTTTCCTAAAAATATCCTACCCAAACATAAGCCAAGTTACAACTTAAAAAGACCTCTAATGTGTGTGTTAAGATTTTTGTGATAAACTCTATTAGAACACGATCAGGCTAAGTATAATTGATTTTGCATGTTGATTGAGAGATCATCCTATTCGTTGAGTGAGTTATAGTAAGTTGAGAGATAGGTTAAGTACTCGTCAATGTTGAGGGCGTTTTCCAAATTCGTCGGATATAAGTTGGGAGCTAGAACAATGGCCAGGTAAAAGAAATATTTAATTTGGTGATGTTCGATTGTTATTATGTAACTTGTTGTCTGTTGAAATGTGTAGTTACAGACGAGTTACTTGAGGAAAAGCAACGATTCAAGTTTGGGGTTGTGATGACAGTCTGTCATTGCATATATTTAGTCAAAGAATCAGAGCAAAACAAGTGAAAGTTGAGCTAAAACGAAGAAGGATGACCAAAGAATGAGAAAAAATAGCCAAATGTGAAAATTGTGAACTTAGTAAAAATTTGAGTGAAAAAGGAAGAAAAAGCGTGCAGCCACTGGAATAATCAGGCGCACCATCGCACACGCGATTGGGTCTTTAAAGTTGGATCACGCGTGCGATGCAAGGCATCACGCACATGATAGGTACTTTTTCCGGGCTTTTCTGACATGTTCTGATCCATTCTGACACCTTTAAAAGTGGATTTTGTGCACTTTCACAAGGGTTACAAAATTGGGAGATCAAGGCACAATTTTGATAGCACAAGTGGTAATTTTTAGAGCATTTGAAGCCATTATAGGGCATTACTTCAAGGGATTTCACATGTTATTTTCATCTATCAATTGTGGTATCGTTAATTGCATTATGAGTAGCTAAGCTTCTCTAGGTTAGGTTGTGTTATGATGAACCTATTTCTATATTGTTGGATTCTATGTTGATTTAACCATTGTATGAACCTTTGATCTATAATGTCATTCAATTTCTTCTTGTTTGTAATGCTTTTCATATGAGATACTCTTTTAATCTAATTTTGGGAACATATCGAATACTGACCATTAGTCTATATGTTGGACAAGAGCAATTGTTACACTTACTCTGGTTGAATAGGAATAGGAGACCCCGAGTAGTGGCACAAATAATTAACGTTCTATACATCGCCTAACCCTGCTTACACTGGCGGACTAGGGATAAAAAGCTTCAAGTGGTGGTTAGTGAATTATTTCGTGAGGGATCGACTATAATAGTTTTGTTAATTCGTCGTGGTTTTATAGTGATAAGACCATTCATATAAGGCATCAAACATAAATAATAGATGAATAGGGGATTCTAGAACACAACATGACAATATTCGTGATCTTGTTTAATCATTTATTTACTTTTCTCACTGAAACTCAAAAACCCCATCGTTTTACTAGTTTTCTACAAATTGCACACATTTTTTCTTGCTTTAAGGCAGTCCTTGTGGATTCGATCTTTTTATTACTTTGACAGTATCAGTACACTTGTCGATAAGTCATCAGAAAACACTTTTCACGTCCATTTGAAATAACTTGAAATATTTGGAGTAAGCATAAGCTAGTAAAAGGCGTATAGCCTCGAGGCGGGCAATCAAAGCATAAGTTTCCTCATAATCAATGCCCTCATATTGGTTATAACCTTGAGCAACTAGTCGAGCTTTGTTCCTAATTATCACCCAGTTTTGTCGAGTTTATTTCTAAAAACCCATTTGATGACAATAACTTGATGATCTCTCGAATGAGGAACAAGTTCCCAAACATCATTTCTTTTAAACTGGTTTAATTCATCTTGCATGGCCATAAGCCAATGCTTATCAAGTAATGCATCTTTGGCATTTTTAGGTTCAACTTGTGAAACGAATGCAAAGTGATAACAAAAATTACTTATCTTGGAGTGTGTTGTCACGCCTTTGGTGATGTCTCCAAGTATGTTGTCGATAGGATGATCTTTGGAGGTTCTCCAAGCCAAAGGAAGATCGTCCACTGCAGTTGGACTATCAACCTTCTCCTTTTCACATTCATTATCTTCTTCTTTCTCATGTTCCACCGTTTTAGGCTAATCAATTCCTTTTTCGGGTTCTTTAAGAATGTCTTATGAAGATACACCTGCATCATGAAAAAAGATACCTTTCCCGGCATTTCTCGGATAAGATTCATCAAAAGTGACATGTACCGACTCTTCAACAATAAGTAATTTTTTGTTATAAATCCTATAAGCTTTGCTAAATTGAGAGTATCCAAGAAATATACCTTCATCGGCTTTCGCATCAAACTTTTCAAGATTATCCTTTCCATTATTTAAAACAAAACATTTGCATCTGAAAACATAAAGATGCAATAAATTTTGTTTTCTACCCTTTAGTAGTTCATAGGGAGTTTTGTATAAAATAAGACGTATTAGTATTCTATTTAAGACATAACATGTCATGCTAATGGCATTGGCCCATAAATACTTAGGTAGATTACCCTCATTGATCGTAGTTCTAACCAACTCCTCTAAAACACGATTTTTATGCTCCACAACACCGTTTTATTGTGGAGTTCTTAGAGCGGAAAAATTATGCTTAATGCCATGTTTATCACTGTAATTCTCAAAGAGGAGGTTTTCAAATTCACCTCCATCATCGCTTTGGATAGCAACTATTTTTAAATTCATCTTATTTTGGGATAACCTTGCAAATTGTGCGAAAGCTGAAAAAGTCTCATCTTTACTATACTAAAACATGACCCAACAAAATCTCGAGTAATCATATACTATCATAAAACCATAGTAATTACCACCTATGCTTTTGGTCCTTAAGGGACCAAAGAGATCCATATGAAGAAGCTCAAGAGGTCTAGAAGTTGAAACAATGTTTTTCGATTTAAACGAGACTCTTGTTTGCTTACCCATTTGGTATGTATCACATATATGGTATTTTGAAATTTTTATTATTGGTAGACCAATTACTAAATATTTTGGAGTCACTTTGTTTAGTAAATCAAAGTTGACATGAGCTAGGCGTTTATGCCATAAACAAGAATCTTCACTCATGGTCACTAGACACTTAGATCCTACCAAGAATATGTCATCTAAGTTAAGCATATATGTGCTATTAACCCTCAAGCCTTTAAACATACAATCTTTCTTTTCATTATGTTCAAACAAGAAACAAGTATTGTAAAAGTAACTTTAAAGCCCATGTCGCATAGTTGACTAATGCTAAGGAGATTATGTTTAAGACCTTCAACTAACATAACATCAGAGATAGTAGTAGACGATGGATTACCTACACTACATGTTCCAAGTACTACTCCCTTGTTGTTGTCTCCATAGGTAATGAAACCCTTCTTCTTTGGCACAAAGTCAATGAATAGAGATATGTCACACGTCATATGCCTTGAGCATCCACTATCGAGAAACCACATTTTCTCTGTAGAGCCAAGATATTCGACCTATAGAATCAAACAAGAGTAATAGGTAACCAATTTTTAGTGGGTCTTTAAGAGTGAGTTAAATCAAGGTTGCATTTAGGAACCATTGAAAAACATCTTTAGGAACAAAAAGTATCCTAAACTTGCATTTTTCAACAGTATAACATTTCTTGCAACAATAGTGACAAGATAAGTTGTGATGAGATATACTTTTTCTATTTAAATCCTTTTGCACATATTTATAATTTTTATATGAAGGGTTCAAAGACCTTTTAAACTTTGTTGGATCAATAGAATATGTAATCTTTGGTTGTAATGTTTTGTGCGATTTAGCTCGAAGAGTGTTTACCTCTTTTTGCCAAATGTGACAAGTTTCACAACCAAACCATGAAGGTTATTCATCCTCATTCTTGTATTTTTGAATATCTACCATAGATTTCTTAAGAGCTTCCATATTCTTTTTTATTTCTAAAACTTTAGCTTCTAAGTGTGAAAAGATTCTTTTGTTTGAAGCTAACTTTTTAAAAGCGTCTACAGCTTCTCTATGTATATTTTTAAAAGTTTTTTGTAACTAAGAATAAGATAATTCATTAATAAGATAATTCATTATTAGATTAACTCGAAAAATCTCTAAAGAAATTTGTGAGAATAATTTGTGTGAACACATGTGTGTGTGCATTGAATGCAACATAGTAAAAAGACTAAATGAAGTCAAGTTGTGATAAATGATAAGGTAAAGTGCATTAAATAACATTAAATAAAGCAAAGGAAAAAGTACATGTTCAATTTAAGGAGACAAAAAAGACTAAGAAAAAAGGGTGAACGCAAACGCATACATGTTTCGCTTTTTGACTCGGGTACTCCAGTGGTATAGAGAGTATGTATGAAATTTTGCAACCTTTGATCCCATGTACGAGTCTGCTATTTATTATATTTACAAAATAATCGTTGATGGCATTTATGACCACTGGGGGAATAGTTGCATTTGCTCCACATTCAATCCTTCAAGTTCCCACTAGTGTGCTTATGTGTCTTCCAAGACGTTATCTTCCTGCAACCCATGTTTAGTGGTAACTACTTTCCACTTCTTCATGAACCTTTGATGCTAAATGTTCCAAACATGTTGTCGACGATGCCTTTCAAGGACCCAAGACTTGCAAATCACTAAGTCTTTTATACCATACTATTTTCGTCGAGATGTCCTTTTTTGATATAATTAGGGCTTCTATTGACTGTCCTTTTCAAGATTCTGAACACGTATCTGTCGAATGTCCTTTCTGAGATTTTGGACATATTTCCCAACAATCTGGGTCTTGGGGATTTATCTCTGAGAGTCCTCCAAACCCTGTCTTGTAACACCCTTCTAAAATACCCCAAAAATTAATTAAAATAATAAACATATAATCAGAGTAATAGTGCACCAAGGGTGTCACACAAACATTCCACACCATTTAAACAATATAACAGTCATGCTCTTTTATTTAATTTAAATATAAAGTATTTGCACAATTACGCAGCGGATAGAGATCAACTCAATCATGCAAAACATGTAACATCACATGTAATTTAGTTCAACAACAACAACAATAATAATCAAAGTGTTCCCGCCCGATGTTACATCTATCAGAGCATGACCCACTAGGGAGACTACACTAGACTCCAAGCATTTGCTTCTACTCAACTCATTTCTCGTTACCTGAAAAATAGTTGTAAGGGTGAGTTCCTCAATCAATATAATAAGCATTATAAAACAACATGTAATGCCAAGTAATTAACACATCAATCACCCTAATTGCAATACACATTCAGTAGTAGCTCATTGGCTTAAACATCATACTCAACATCAATATACAATACCAGTATAATCTCAAATCATACTTAACAACAACACAACACACGTATAATATTGGAACACATCCATTCATATTATACGCCATACATATTTTTATGCAATGAGACTCTACACATGCGGTACCGACTATTCTTGAACATATAGTTCAAGCTCACCGATCCCTCCAGATACGGCTACTAAGCTCACTAGTCCCACTCATTTGAGACTTAGTGACTCACTCACTAATTCCTCACCATGGGAATTAGCTACAGCCCCGAAGGCTAGACTATGCACACTAATCATCTAGTATGCAAACATCAACAACAACCCACAATGGTTCACTCACTAATTCCTCACTATGGGAATTAGCTACAGCCCCGAAGGCTATGCCATGCATGCTAATCATCTAGCAATGCAACATCAACCATAATTCAAGAATAAACATATGCTCACACTCTGAGCCATACAACAGTCCATTCACACATACATGCATAATATATACCTTCACAGCATCATGTACCTCATTTACATCATCAATCTTTCATCACATAAGCATGTCAGATTATGCCAAACAACAACCACAATATTAGTACATTTCAATATTGCATATGCTGCTCAAAACAGCGGGAATTTATCCCTATTACACCATAGGCAACATAGGCCAACCCTCAATTAGGTACACCACATTTAAAAATAATAATTTTTCACTCTGCAACAGTGTTAACCGGTTAACGCCCTGGGTTAACCGGTTAACGCAGGCAAAACTCACTTTCTGGTAAAACGCAACAGTGTTAACCGGTTAACGCCCTGGGTTAACCGGTTAACGCAGGCAAAAACTCAATATTTTCACATTTCAATACAGTGTTAACCGGTTAACACCCTGGGTTAACCGGTTAACGCAGACCAAACAACAATTCCTGCGCTAACACACGGCAGAATGCAGAATTCCGCCGTTGGAGGACTTCCGGACCTCCGATTCCGATTCCGTAAACAGCTATACGATCGGGAAAAACATTACTCACACAAATACCGATTTAATTTCAACTTTCAGCACAGTTCATCCAACAACATTTCAACATTTACAAATCCCAATTAGGGTCAAATTAACGGCTTATCACTACCCATGACATATTATCCCAAAACACCCATTAATCGACGATAAACCCCCCCTTACCTGAGTTAATCGACGAATCTTTAAGTTCCAAACTCTTCTCTCTTCAACCTTCAGCCCTTGCTCTGTCTCTTTGCCCTTTCCTCTTTCACGATCGTTTCTCTGTTTTTCACGTGAAATGTTTTTACTCCCAATGGGACTTTTTCCTTAATTCCAACTTATATATATTTTCCAATAATAATTATTATTCCAAAATAATAATAATTCAAAATAAATAATAATAATAAAATTTCCAATTATTTAATTAAATTAATAATTAAATTATTAACTCAATTCAAATAATTATTTTATTATTATCGGGGTGTTACAACTCTCCCCCACTAAAAGAGTTTTCGTCCTCGAAAACATACCTCAAGCGAACAACTCTGGATAAGACTCCTTCATCTTACTCTCCAGTTCCCAAGTCACGTTGCCACCTGCTGGTCCTCCCCAAGCTACCTTCACCAAGGCAATCTCTTTACCCCGCAACTGCTTCAACTCTCGATCCTCGATCCTCATAGGTGATGTTTCAACAGTCAGGTTATCTCTCACCTGTACATCATCTATTTGGACTACATGCGACGGATCATGAATGTACCTCCTCAACTGAGACACATGAAAAACTTCATGCAAATTCGCAAGCGACGGCGGTAAGGCGATACGATAGGCTACTTCTCCTATCCTCTCCAAAATCTGATAAGGACCAATAAATCGAGGTGTCAACTTCTTCGACTTCAAAGCTCGACCAACACCAGTTATCGGAGTGACGCGAAGAAACACATGATCTCCCTCTTGGAACTCAAGTGACTTCCTCCTCTTATCATGATAACTCTTCTGACGACTCTGAGCAATTCTCATCTTCTCCTGAATCATCTTAATCTTTTCCGTAGTTTGTTGAACAATCTCCGGTCCAACCACAGCACTCTCACCGGACTCATACCAACATAACGGTGTCCGACATCTCCTACCATACAAAGCTTCAAACGGTGCCATACCAATGCTCGAATGAAAACTATTGTTGTAGGTAAACTCAATCAAAGGTAAATAACAATCCCAAGCACCTCCCTTTTCCAAAACACAAGCTCTCAAAAGATCCTCTAATGACTGAATCGTCCTCTCAGTCTGACCATCAGTCTGCGGGTGATATGCAGAACTCAATCTCAGTTTAGTTCCCAAAGCCTTCTGCAAACCTTCCCAGAACTTCGATGTAAATCTAGGATCTCTGTCCGAAACAATACTAGACGGAATACCATGCAAACTTACAATCTTCTCAATATACAACTCGGCTAATCTCTCTAACGGATAATCCATTCTGATCGGAATGAAATGAGCCGATTTTGTCAACCTGTCAACAATCACCCAAATAGCTTCAAAATTCCTACTTGTCCTCGGTAAACCCGAAACAAAATCCATACTGATACTATCCCACTTCCACTCTGGAATAGCCAACGGTTGCATTAGTCCAGACGGCTTCTGATGCTCAATCTTTGACTTCTGACAAGTCAAACAAGAATAAACAAAACTCGCAATTTCTCTTTTCATTCCCGGCCACCAAAATAACTTCTTCAAATCATGATACATCTTCGTAGCTCCAGGATGAATACTTAAGCCACTACGATGTCCCTCCTCAAGAATACTCTTCTTAAGCTCAATAACATTCGGAATACACACCCGATTACCAAATTTCAAAACACCATTTTCATCAACTCTGAATTCACCACCTCGACCTTGATTCACTAAAGTCAACTTATCAACCAAAAGCATATCGGATTTCTGACCCTCTCTGATCTCCTCCAGAATACCACTCGTTAACTTCAACATTCCCAATTTAACACTGTTGTGAGTACTCTCACACACCAAACTCAAGTCTCTAAACTGCTCAATTAAATCCAATTCCTTAACCATTAACATAGACATATGTAATGATTTCCGACTCAATGCATCAGCCACTACATTTGCTTTACCCGGATGGTAATTCAACCCAAAATCATAATCCTTCAGAAACTCTAACCATCTCCTCTGTCTCATATTCAGCTCTTTCTGATCAAACAAATACTTTAAACTCTTATGGTCACTGAAAACCTCAAATCTTGATCCATACAAGTAATGCCTCCACAACTTCAAAACAAACACTACAGCTGCCAACTCTAAATCGTGCGTCGGATAGTTCCTTTCATGAACCCTCAGCTGTCTCGAAGCATAAGCTATAACCTGCTTATTCTGCATCAACACACCACCCAAGCCCAACAATGAAGCATCACAGTAAACCTCAAACGATTCCGACGAACTCGGTAATATCAGAATAGGAGCAGTAGTCAACCTTCTCTTTAACTCTTGGAAACCTTCTTCACATTTTGAGTCCCAAACAAACGCTTGCCCCTTTCTAGTCAACATCGTCAACGGTAACGCCAACTTAGAAAATCCCTCAATGAACTTCCTATAATAACCAGCCAAACCAAGGAAACTTCGAATCTCGGCAACAGACTTCGGAGCTTCCCACTTAGATACCGCTTCTATCTTAGAAGGATCAACAGCAACACCACCTCTTGAAATCACATGACCAAGAAAACTAACTTCTTCTAACCAAAATTCACACTTAGACAGTTTAGCAAATAACTGCTTTTCTCGCAGCACTCCTAAAACCACTCTCAAATGCTCAGCATGCTCTTCTTCAGATTTCGAATACACCAAAATGTCATCAATAAACACCACAACAAACTGATCCAAGTACGGATGGAAAATCCTATGCATGTATTCCATAAATACTCCAGGCGCATTAGTCACGCCAAACGGCATTACAGAATACTCATAATGTCCATACCTCGTTCTGAAAGCAGTCTTCTGAATATCCTCAGTTTTCACACGTATCTGATGATACCCAGATCTCAAATCTATCTTGCTGAACACACTCGCACCAACCAACTGATCCATCAAATCATCAATCCTCGGCAAAGGATACCGATTCTTGATCGTCACTTTATTCAGTTGCCTGTAGTCCACACACAACCTCATAGTACCTTCCTTCTTCTTAACCAACAACACTGGTGCACCCCACGGTGACACACTCGGACGAATAAATTTCTTATCCAACAGATCTTCCAGCTGACTTTTCAATTCAGCTAACTCAACAGCAGACATACGGTACGGAGCCATCGATATCGGTATAGTACCAGGTACCAATTCAATCGAGAACTCAACTTCACGCTCTGGCGGTAACTCATTCACTTCTTCCGGAAACACATCAGGAAAATCACACACCACTGCTAGATCACGAATCACTAGTTTATCTTTAGCCTCTAAAGTTGCCAACAGCATAAACAACTCTGCCCCATCTGCCACTTCCTCATTCACCTGCCTGGCTGATAGAAACAGACTCTGCCCTTCCTCAGTCTCAGGAAATATCACCGTCTTATCAAAACAGTTGATATAAACTCGGTTAAACACCAACCAGTTCATACCCAAGATAACGTCAATCTGCACTAATGGAAGACACACAAGGTCTATCCCAAAATCTCTACCAAAAATATTCAAAGGACAACTCAAACAAACCGAAGTAGTAGTCACTGAACCCTTTGCAGGAGTATCAATCACCATACTTCCACGCATCTCAGATATCTCTAACTTAAGCTTCACAGCACAATCCACAGATATAAAAGAATGAGTAGCACCTGTGTCAATAATAGCTATAAGAGGAAAGCCATTAATATAACACGTACCTCTGATCAAACGATCATCTGCAGAAGTCTCAGAACCTGATAGAGCAAAAACCTTGCCTCCTGACTGATTCTCCTTCTTCGGCTTAGGACACTGGGGACTGATATGACCTAACTCTCCACAGTTGAAACAAGTTACAGTCTTCAATCGGCACTCTGCAGCCAAGTGACCACCTTTCCCACACTTGAAACACTTCACCTCAGCACTGGTACACTCATGAACACGATGTCCAGCCCGACCACATCTATAACACTTAGCAGGAGCACTAGAGTCTCCCCCACTAGGCCTCTTCATCCCACTCTGCTTCTGAAAACCTTTGCCAGCTGCATACGGTTTTCCACGATCCATCTGATTCTTACCCTTCCTATCAACCCTCTGCTGATAGCTCTCTGCTCTAGCCTTGGAATCCTGTTCAAAAATTCTGCAACAGTCAACCAAGTCAGAGAACACCCTGATCCTCTGATATCCAATAGCTTGTTTGATCTCAGGACGCAACCCGTTCTCAAACTTCACACATTTCGAAAATTCTCCAGCAGCCTCATTATAGGGAGTATAGTACTTTGACAGCTCGGTGAACTTCGCAGCATACTCAGTAACCGACCTGTTACCCTGCTTCAATTCCAAAAACTCTATCTCTTTCTTTCCTCTGACATCTTCTGGAAAATACTTTCTCAGGAACCTTTCCCTGAACACAGCCCAAGTGATCTCAGTATTCCCAGCAGATTCCAACTCAGTGCGGGTAGCAACCCACCAATCATCAGCTTCCTCTGACAGCATATGTGTACCGAACCTGACCTTCTGGTTATCAGCACACTCAGTTACTCTGAAGATCCTCTCGATCTCCTTCAACCACTTCTGAGCACCATCTGGATCGTATGCTCCCTTGAACATTGGAGGATTGTTCTTCTGGAACTCACTCAGTTGACGAGCAGCTCCCATTCCTACAACATTTGGATTCCCTCCAAGTACTCCAGCCAGCATACCCAGAGCCTCAGCAATCGCAGCATCATCTCTACCTCTTCCAGCCATCTCTATTCTGAAAACCCAACAAACCAAAACAATAAGTACTGATAGGGTTACACAACACCTATCCCGTACAGGGGAAACAGAATAATTACGACTCGACTCGACCGACTATGCTCTGATACCACTAATGTAACACCCTTCTAAAATACCCCAAAAATTAATTAAAATAATAAACATATAATCAGAGTAATAGTGCACCAAGGGTGTCACACAAACATTCCACACCATTTAAACAATATAACAGTCATGCTCTTTTATTTAATTTAAATATAAAGTATTTGCACAATTACGCAGCGGATAGAGATCAACTCAATCATGCAAAACATGTAACATCACATGTAATTTAGTTCAACAACAACAACAATAATAATCAAAGTGTTCCCGCCCGATGTTACATCTATCAGAGCATGACCCACTAGGGAGACTACACTAGACTCCAAGCATTTGCTTCTACTCAACTCATTTCTCGTTACCTGAAAAATAGTTGTAAGGGTGAGTTCCTCAATCAATATAATAAGCATTATAAAACAACATGTAATGCCAAGTAATTAACACATCAATCACCCTAATTGCAATACACATTCAGTAATAGCTCATTGGCTTAAACATCATACTCAACATCAATATACAATACCAGTATAATCTCAAATCATACTTAACAACAACACAACACACGTATAATATTGGAACACATCCATTCATATTATACGCCATACATATTTTTATGCAATGAGACTCTACACATGCGGTACCGACTATTCTTGAACATATAGTTCAAGCTCACCGATCCCTCCAGATACGGCTACTAAGCTCACTAGTCCCACTCATTTGAGACTAGTGACTCACTCACTAATTCCTCACCATGGGAATTAGCTACAGCCCCGAAGGCTAGACTATGCACACTAATCATCTAGTATGCAAACATCAACAACAACCCACAATGGTTCACTCACTAATTCCTCACTATGGGAATTAGCTACAGCCCGAAGGCTATGCCATGCATGCTAATCATCTAGCAATGCAACATCAACATAATTCAAGAATAAACATATGCTCACACTCTGAGCCATACAACAGTCCATTCACACATACATGCATAATATATACATTCACAGCATCATGTACCTCATTTTACATCATCAATCTTTCATCACATAAGCATGTCAGATTATGCCAAACAACAACCACAATATTAGTACATTTCAATATTGCATATGCTGCTCAAAACAGCGGGAATTTATCCCTATTACACCATAGGCAACATAGGCCAACCCTCAATTAGGTACACCACATTTAAAAATAATAATTTTTCACTCTGCAACAGTGTTAACCGGTTAACGCCCTGGGTTAACCGGTTAACGCAGGCAAAACTCACTTTCTGGTAAAACGCAACAGTGTTAACCGGTTAACGCCCTGGGTTAACCGGTTAACGCAGGAAAAAACTCAATATTTTCACATTTCAATACAGTGTTAACCGGTTAACACCCTGGGTTAACCGGTTAACGCAGACCAAACAACAATTCCTGCGCTAACACACGGCAGAATGCAGAATTCCGCCGTTGGAGGACTTCCGGACCTCCGATTCCGATTCCGTAAACAGCTATACGATCGGAAAACATTACTCACACAAATACCGATTTAATTTCAACTTTCAGCACAGTTCATCCAACAACATTTCAACATTTACAAATCCCAATTAGGGTCAAATTAACGGCTTATCACTACCCATGACATATTATCCCAAAATACCCATTAATCGACGATAAACCCCCCTTACCTGAGTTAATCGACGAATCTTTAAGCTCCAAACTCTTCTCTCTTCAACCTTCAGCCCTTGCTCTGTCTCTTTGCCCTTTCCCTTTCACGATCGTTCTCTGTTTTTCACGTGAAATGTTTTTACTCCCAATGGGACTTTTTCTTAATTCCAACTTATATATATTTTCCAAATAATAATTATTATTCCAAAATAATAATAATTCAAAAAAATAATAATAATAAAATTTCCAATTATTTAATTAAATTAATAATTAAATTATTAACTCAATTCAAATAATTATTTTATTATTATCGGGGTGTTACAACTCTCCCCCACTAAAAGAGTTTTCGTCCTCGAAAACATACCTCAAGCGAACAACTCTGGATAAGACTCCTTCATCTTACTCTCCAGTTCCCAAGTCACGTTGCCACCTGCTGGTCCTCCCCAAGCTACCTTCACCAAGGCAATCTCTTTACCCCGCAACTGCTTCAACTCTCGATCCTCGATCCTCATAGGTGATGTTTCAACAGTCAGGTTATCTCTCACCTGTACATCATCTATTTGGACTACATGCGACGGATCATGAATGTACCTCCTCAACTGAGACACATGAAAAACTTCATGCAAATTCGCAAGCGACGGCGGTAAGGCGATTCGATAGGCTACTTCTCCTATCCTCTCCAAAATCTGATAAGGACCAATAAATCGAGGTGTCAACTTCTTCGACTTCAAAGCTCGACCAACACCAGTTATCGGAGTGACGCGAAGAAACACATGATCTCCCTCTTGGAACTCAAGTGACTTCCTCCTCTTATCATGATAACTCTTCTGACGACTCTGAGCAATTCTCATCTTCTCCTGAATCATCTTAATCTTTTCCGTAGTTTGTTGAACAATCTCCGGTCCAACCACAGCACTCTCACCGGACTCATACCAACATAACGGTGTCCGACATCTCCTACCATACAAAGCTTCAAACGGTGCCATACCAATGCTCGAATGAAAACTATTGTTGTAGGTAAACTCAATCAAAGGTAAATAACAATCCCAAGCACCTCCCTTTTCCAAAACACAAGCTCTCAAAAGATCCTCTAATGACTGAATCGTCCTCTCAGTCTGACCATCAGTCTGCGGGTGATATGCAGAACTCAATCTCAGTTTAGTTCCCAAAGCCTTCTGCAAACCTTCCCAGAACTTCGATGTAAATCTAGGATCTCTGTCCGAAACAATACTAGACGGAATACCATGCAAACTTACAATCTTCTCAATATACAACTCGGCTAATCTCTCTAACGGATAATCCATTCTGATCGGAATGAAATGAGCCGATTTTGTCAACCTGTCAACAATCACCCAAATAGCTTCAAAATTCCTACTTGTCCTCGGTAAACCCGAAACAAAATCCATACTGATACTATCCCACTTCCACTCTGGAATAGCCAACGGTTGCATTAGTCCAGACGGCTTCTGATGCTCAATCTTTGACTTCTGACAAGTCAAACAAGAATAAACAAAACTCGCAATTTCTCTTTTCATTCCCGGCCACCAAAATAACTTCTTCAAATCATGATACATCTTCGTAGCTCCAGGATGAATACTTAAGCCACTACGATGTCCCTCCTCAAGAATACTCTTCTTAAGCTCAATAACATTCGGAATACACACCCGATTACCAAATTTCAAAACACCATTCTCATCAACTCTGAATTCACCACCTCGACCTTGATTCACTAAAGTCAACTTATCAACCAAAAGCATATCGGATTTCTGACCCTCTCTGATCTCCTCCAGAATACCACTCGTTAACTTCAACATTCCCAATTTAACACTGTTGTGAGTACTCTCACACACCAAACTCAAGTCTCTAAACTGCTCAATTAAATCCAATTCCTTAACCATTAACATAGACATATGTAATGATTTCCGACTCAATGCATCAGCCACTACATTTGCTTTACCCGGATGGTAATTCAACCAAAATCATAATCCTTCAGAAACTCTAACCATCTCCTCTGTCTCATATTCAGCTCTTTCTGATCAAACAAATACTTTAAACTCTTATGGTCACTGAAAACCTCAAATCTTGATCCATACAAGTAATGCCTCCACAACTTCAAAACAAACACTACAGCTGCCAACTCTAAATCGTGCGTCGGATAGTTCCTTTCATGAACCCTCAGCTGTCTCGAAGCATAAGCTATAACCTGCTTATTCTGCATCAACACACCACCCAAGCCCAACAATGAAGCATCACAGTAAACCTCAAACGATTCCGACGAACTCGGTAATATCAGAATAGGAGCAGTAGTCAACCTTCTCTTTAACTCTTGGAAACCTTCTTCACATTTTGAGTCCCAAACAAACGCTTGCCCCTTTCTAGTCAACATCGTCAACGGTAACGCCAACTTAGAAAATCCCTCAATGAACTTCCTATAATAACCAGCCAAACCAAGGAAACTTCGAATCTCGGCAACAGACTTCGGAGCTTCCCACTTAGATACCGCTTCTATCTTAGAAGGATCAACAGCAACACCACCTCTTGAAATCACATGACCAAGAAAACTAACTTCTTCTAACCAAAATTCACACTTAGACAGTTTAGCAAATAACTGCTTTTCTCGCAGCACTCCTAAAACCACTCTCAAATGCTCAGCATGCTCTTCTTCAGATTTCGAATACACCAAAATGTCATCAATAAACACCACAACAAACTGATCCAAGTACGGATGGAAAATCCTATTCATGTACTCCATAAATACTCCAGGCGCATTAGTCACACCAAACGGCATTACAGAATACTCATAATGTCCATACCTCGTTCTG
Source organism: Lathyrus oleraceus (assembly GCF_024323335.1). Taxonomy (NCBI): domain Eukaryota; kingdom Viridiplantae; phylum Streptophyta; class Magnoliopsida; order Fabales; family Fabaceae; genus Lathyrus; species Lathyrus oleraceus. Next base: position 487,027,092 of record NC_066582.1, on the reverse strand, counting down.
AAAGCAGTCTTCTGAATATCCTCAGTTTTCACACGTATCTGATGATACCCAGATCTCAAATCTATCTTGCTGAACACACTCGCACCAACCAACTGATCCATCAAATCATCAATCCTCGGCAAAGGATACCGATTCTTGATCGTCACTTTATTCAGTTGCCTGTAGTCCACACACAACCTCATAGTACCTTCCTTCTTCTTAACCAACAACACTGGTGCACCCCACGGTGACACACTCGGACGAATAAATTTCTTATCCAACAGATCTTCCAGCTGACTTTTCAATTCAGCTAACTCAACAGCAGACATACGGTACGGAGCCATCGATATCGGTCTAGTACCAGGTACCAATTCAATCGAGAACTCAACTTCACGCTCTGGCGGTAACTCATTCACTTCTTCCGGAAACACATCAGGAAAATCACACACCACTGCTAGATCACGAATCACTAGTTTATCTTTAGCCTCTAAAGTTGCCAACAGCATAAACAACTCTGCCCCATCTGCCACTTCCTCATTCACCTGCCTGGCTGATAGAAACAGACTCTGCCCTTCCTCAGTCTCAGGAAATATCACCGTCTTATCAAAACAGTTGATATAAACTCGGTTAAACACCAACCAGTTCATACCCAAGATAACGTCAATCTGCACTAATGGAAGACACACAAGGTCTATCCCAAAATCTCTACCAAAAATATTCAAAGGACAACTCAAACAAACCGAAGTAGTAGTCACTGAACCCTTTGCAGGAGTATCAATCACCATACTTCCACGCATCTCAGATATCTCTAACTTAAGCTTCACAGCACAATCCACAGATATAAAAGAATGAGTAGCACCTGTGTCAATAATAGCTATAAGAGGAAAGCCATTAATATAACACGTACCTCTGATCAAACGATCATCTGCAGAAGTCTCAGAACCTGATAGAGCAAAAACCTTGCCTCCTGACTGATTCTCCTTCTTCGGCTTAGGACACTGGGGACTGATATGACCCAACTCTCCACAGTTGAAACAAGTTACAGTCTTCAATCGGCACTCTGCAGCCAAGTGACCACCTTTCCCACACTTGAAACACTTCATCTCAGCACTGGTACACTCATGAACACGATGTCCAGCCCGACCACATCTATAACACTTAGCAGGAGCACTAGAGTCTCCCCCACTAGGCCTCTTCATCCCACTCTGCTTCTGAAAACCTTTGCCAGCTGCATACGGTTTTCCACGATCCATCTGATTCTTACCCTTCCTATCAACCCTCTGCTGATAGCTCTCTGCTCTAGCCTTGGAATCCTGTTCAAAAATTCTGCAACAGTCAACCAAGTCAGAAAACACCCTGATCCTCTGATATCCAATAGCTTGTTTGATCTCAGGACGCAACCCGTTCTCAAACTTCACACATTTCGAAATTCTCCAGCAGCCTCATTATAGGGAGTATAGTACTTTGACAGCTCGGTGAACTTCGCAGCATACTCAGTAACCGACCTGTTACCCTGCTTCAATTCCAAAAACTCTATCTCTTTCTTTCCTCTGACATCTTCTGGAAAATACTTTCTCAGGAACCTTTCCCTGAACACAGCCCAAGTGATCTCAGTATTCCCAGCAGATTCCAACTCAGTGCGGGTAGCAACCCACCAATCATCAGCTTCCTCTGACAGCATATGTGTACCGAACCTGACCTTCTGGTTATCAGCACACTCAGTTACTCTGAAGATCCTCTCGATCTCCTTCAACCACTTCTGAGCACCATCTGGATCGTATGCTCCCTTGAACATTGGAGGATTGTTCTTCTGGAACTCACTCAGTTGACGAGCAGCTCCCATTCCTACAACATTTGGATTCCCTCCAAGTACTCCAGCCAGCATACCCAGAGCCTCAGCAATCGCAGCATCATCTCTACCTCTTCCAGCCATCTCTATTCTGAAAACCCAACAAACCAAAACAATAAGTACTGATAGGGTTACACAACACCTATCCCGTACAGGGGAAACAGAATAATTACGACTCGACTCGACCGACTATGCTCTGATACCACTAATGTAACACCCTTCTAAAATACCCCAAAAATTAATTAAAATAATAAACATATAATCAGAGTAATAGTGCACCAAGGGTGTCACACAAACATTCCACACCATTTAAACAATATAACAGTCATGCTCTTTTATTTAATTTAAATATAAAGTATTTGCACAATTACGCAGCGGATAGAGATCAACTCAATCATGCAAAACATGTAACATCACATGTAATTTAGTTCAACAACAACAACAATAATAATCAAAGTGTTCCCGCCCGATGTTACATCTATCAGAGCATGACCCACTAGGGAGACTACACTAGACTCCAAGCATTTGCTTCTACTCAACTCATTTCTCGTTACCTGAAAAATAGTTGTAAGGGTGAGTTCCTCAATCAATATAATAAGCATTATAAAACAACATGTAATGCCAAGTAATTAACACATCAATCACCCTAATTGCAATACACATTCAGTAGTAGCTCATTGGCTTAAACATCATACTCAACATCAATATACAATACCAGTATAATCTCAAATCATACTTAACAACAACACAACACACGTATAATATTGGAACACATCCATTCATATTATACGCCATACATATTTTTATGCAATGAGACTCTACACATGCGGTACCGACTATTCTTGAACATATAGTTCAAGCTCACCGATCCCTCCAGATACGGCTACTAAGCTCACTAGTCCCACTCATTTGAGACTTAGTGACTCACTCACTAATTCCTCACCATGGGAATTAGCTACAGCCCCGAAGGCTAGACTATGCACACTAATCATCTAGTATGCAAACATCAACAACAACCCACAATGGTTCACTCACTAATTCCTCACTATGGGAATTAGCTACAGCCCCGAAGGCTATGCCATGCATGCTAATCATCTAGCAATGCAACATCAACCATAATTCAAGAATAAACATATGCTCACACTCTGAGCCATACAACAGTCCATTCACACATACATGCATAATATATACCTTCACAGCATCATGTACCTCATTTTACATCATCAATCTTTCATCACATAAGCATGTCAGATTATGCCAAACAACAACCACAATATTAGTACATTTCAATATTGCATATGCTGCTCAAAACAGCGGGAATTTATCCCTATTACACCATAGGCAACATAGGCCAACCCTCAATTAGGTACACCACATTTAAAAATAATAATTTTTCACTCTGCAACAGTGTTAACCGGTTAACGCCCTGGGTTAACCGGTTAACGCAGGCAAAACTCACTTTCTGGTAAAACGCAACAGTGTTAACCGGTTAACGCCCTGGGTTAACCGGTTAACGCAGGCAAAAACTCAATATTTCACATTTCAATACAGTGTTAACCGGTTAACACCCTGGGTTAACCGGTTAACGCAGACCAAACAACAATTCCTGCGCTAAACAACCGGCAGAATGCAGAATTCCGCCGTTGGAGGACTTCCGGACCTCCGATTCCGATTCCGTAAACAGCTATACGATCGGGAAAAACATTACTCACACAAATACCGATTTAATTTCAACTTTCAGCACAGTTCATCCAACAACATTTCAACATTTACAAATCCCAATTAGGGTCAAATTAACGGCTTATCACTACCCATGACATATTATCCCAAAATACCCATTAATCGACGATAAACCCCCCCTTACCTGAGTTAATCGACGAATCTTTAAGCTCCAAACTCTTCTCTCTTCAACCTTCAGCCCTTGCTCTGTCTCTTTGCCCTTTCCTCTTTCACGATCGTTTCTCTGTTTTTCACGTGAAATGTTTTTACTCCCAATGGGACTTTTTCCTTAATTCCAACTTATATATATTTTCCAAATAATAATTATTATTCCAAAATAATAATAATTCAAAAAAATAATAATAATAATAAAATTTCCAATTATTTAATTAAATTAATAATTAAATTATTAACTCAATTCAAATAATTATTTTATTATTATCGGGGTGTTACATGTCTCGCTATGTCGACGGCTCAGTCCACCCTTCATCGTCGGTCTGTCGATGACTTACCATTAATGCTTATTTAAATACACTTCATTAATATTTTCTCACAGTAAACTTCTTTTCATTGGAATTATTTGTTGACTTTCTAGTAGGTGAAAATACAAGCGTAACACACTTATCAAGTTTAATCTTTAGGTGTTTACTGAGTTTCAGAAGTTCAAGGTGAAGGCTAAAAAAAAGAGTAGTCAAAAGCTAAAAATTCTCAGAACTCATGGTGGAGGTGAGTATAACTCATCAGAGTTCAGAAGGTTCTGTGAGGAGAATGGAATTGAGCATGAGGTGGTTGCTCCATATACTCCATAACACAATGGTATTGCTGAAAGAAGAAATACGAATTTTCTTGATATGACAAGGAGGATGCTGAAGGAGAAGAAGCTCCCTCACACCTAGTGGAGAGAAGTTGTTGCCACTGCAGCATATGTGCTCAACAAGTGTCCAACCAAGAAGTTGAAGGAAACTGTTCCTTTTGAGAAATGGAGTGGTGATAAGAAAAGTGTGATTCATTTCAGAGTGTTTGGTTTTGTTTGTTATAAACATGTTCCAAATTCTAAGAGAAGGAAGTTGGATGATAGAAGAAAAGTGATTTTAATGATTGGGTACGACGGTACATTGCTTATAAGCTTTGTTGCCCAATCACCAATAAAGTTGAATTCAACAGAGATGTTATTATGAAAGAAACATAGTTATAGGATTCGAACAAGTCTCAATCCAACTCTGGTGCAGTGTTAACACCTAAGTTAACTTTTGAAGATATTTAGACTCGAAAGGAGATTCTGCCTCTGAAGATGAGTCAGAGTATGAAGGTGACTCTGATGTTGAAGATGAGTTTGAAAGCGAGTCTGACTCTGAAGGTGAATCTGATTATGATCCAGATTATGATGATGATCCATAATATGGTGGTAGTCATGCCTCTGAAGATAGTCCAACATCTGATATTGTTCCATAATTTAAAGAAGATTCTTAGCAAGTTCAGAGACCACAAAGGATCAGACAAATACCAAGAATATTTGTAGAGTTTTTCATCTTGCAAGATACCGCGATAGACTCTGAAAGGGAAGTCATTTGGTATGCCATGTTGGTAGATTCTGAACTAGTTAGTACTGAAACATCTTTGAAGAAGAAAGTGTGACTGAAGGCCATGAAAGAAGAACTTAAGGCTATAGAAATAAATAAGACTTGGGAGTTAACTGAACTTCCAAAGAATAAGAAAGCCATTAGTGTGAGATGGGTTTACAAGTTGAAATTGGATCCAGATGGATCAATTGGCAAACACAAAGAAAGGTTAGTAGCTAGAGGATTTCTACAAAAATCTGGATTATATTACTTTTAGGTATTTGCACCTGTAGCTAGACATGAGACAATCAGACTGGTGATTGTTATAATTGCTAATAAAAATTGGCCTCTGATGCATTTAGATGTGAAATCTGCATTTTTGAATGGTCATTTACAAGAGGAAGTTTATATTTCTTAACCTTATGGATTGATGAAAAAGAACCAGGAATGGATGGTGTACAAGTTGCATAAAGCTTCGTATGGACTAAAATAAGCTCCTAGAGCTTGGAATCTGAAAATTGTTTCATTTTTCAAGCTTCAAGGATTTAAAAAATGTGAGATGGAGTATGGTTTTTATGTTCAACATACATTTGATAGCAATATTATTTTGGTGTATCTCTATGTTGATGTCATATTGCTAACAAGGAGTTGTTCATATGAGATAGTCAAGTTCAAGAAGGTGCTGATGAGTGAGTTTGAGATGCATGATCTAAGAAATATAGTATATTCTCTAAGAATGGAGATTTTGTACTCTGATAAGGGTATAATTTTGCATCAAATGAAATATGAACTTGAGCTTCTGAAGAGATTTGAGCTAATAAATTGCAAGTCTGCCATCACATCTAATGAAACAAATCACAAGCTAGATTCTGATGTTGAGGGTGGTGATGTAGATGCTACAACTTTTAAACAATTGGTGGGCTCGTTGAGATATCTTTGTAATACCAAACCTAACATCTTCTATGTAGTTGGAATAATGAGTAGATTTATGAAAAAACCAAAGTGATCACATTACCAAGTTAATTTCAAGATACTGAGGTATATTAAGGGGACTTTGAGGTATGGAGTTTTGTTCCCCTCTGATGCTAAATTTGATTCAGAGTTTATATGCTATTCAGATTCTGGATATTTTTTCAGGTATCTGGGAGGTCCCATTTCTTGGTGCTACAAGAAGTAACTAGTGGCTCCATTGTCAACCTGTGAAGCTGAGTACATTGCATGTGCTTTGTTTGCGTGTCAACCTGTTTAGATTCTGAACTTATTGCAGGATCTGAAGATCAAGATGAGAAATCCTGTGAAGTTGATGGTTGACAATAAATCATCTATAAACCTTCCAAGAATCCAGTGTCGCATGGAAGGAGCAAACACATCGACACAAAGTTCCATTTTCTGCACAATCAGTTCACAATGGAGTGCTTGGAGTTCTTCACTGTAACACTCAGAAGCAACTTATAGATGTGATGACTAAAGCTATCAGGATTGAACATTTTATCCATTTGAATAATGGAATTGGTGTTATTGATTTTAGTTTTGAATGTGGATTAAGGAAGGGTGTTAAAGTGTAATCCAAATTCAGATTTTGTTGCATTTAGAGTTAATTTGGTTTAGCATTTAGATTACATTTGGGTTGGGCTTATGTATACAAGCTAATGCTTAGTTCAGTTTGTAACAGAATTTCGTAATCATTTTTCAGTTAAAAGTTAGTTACAAAGTTTCCCTCATCCATCTTCTTCATCTTCAACCTTGTGCTCCAACATATTTGAGTGTTTTAATTATGACTCCATCTCTCTTTTATGTAAACTTTTTTCTGCATAATTTATAATATAGATACAATTGCAATAACCCAATGTTTTATGAAGTTTTAGGAAGAGAAATTTGAATGAAGAATCACTTTTGACTTGTATAAAATACAGATCAAATATGACTAGTAAAAATCAATATGTATTTCCTTTTATGATTGTGGGTGTACTTAAGGTCATGAGGGGCTTGAGATAAATGTATGTGTTGTAGAAAAATCTGTATAGTATTATTCATTAGTAGTCATTAGATGACAACTGTAATTTTTATCCGCTTTTAGAGTTTTCCACATTATATAATTGTATTTTGATGGTATTATTTATCTCCATGATCCAAGGGAGAACACATACTTCCTCTTCAAGGCTTAATGATACTTTATAAATACCTCAACCTTAAAACGGTGGAGGGGGTTTCCATTCTCAGAGGAGAAAACTAGATGCATATCTTCTCCCAAACCTATGTAAGATAGCCATAAACATAGCCACATACCATAAAACCATCAAAGAACCCTACATAATAGGGGTTGTCCCTCATAGTATTATTTAGCAAGTACAATTGATGCCCACCGTGGGCCCCTTGCAAATATGACATAGGCCACCTTCATAATCAATGATCAGCTTAATGCTCGCCTCCTTAATCCTCTTCAATATGGTGAACAGACGAGCAACGACCTCAACTGATAGTAGCTCGGCAGTGGCCATTAGGCCATAGCAGAGATGTGAACCAATATACACAATTTGCATCGCTAGAATCAGACTTTGGAGGACAACGTCCTTAATCTCCAGGAATTCCAACATGAGATAGATCCCATTGAGGAGACACAAGTTTTAAATGGTTAACCTCTCTCTAAAGATGTTTGGGGGGAGGGGGAGGGGGCGTACCAGAAAGTTTCAAGTCATATTCACTCATAAAATTCAATGGGAGAAGAAATCCATAAGAGCATGTCATCTTTATTAACACACAAAATGCGACCATGAAAACTTCAAACTCTTTGAAGTGCATATGAGATTGATACCTTCATGGACACCAAACTGAGGTGGTATATGAGATTGTCGCAATTATTAGTCACTAGATATCAAGACCTGGAAAATAAGTTAGTCCAATAATTCTTGACGAGCACACACAAGAATATGTCAACCACCAGCTTGTTCAAATTCTCTATGGACCTTAAAAATCCTCAAGGGAGTATCTCACCTGATTCAATAAGGCATCCTTTCTGCCCAAGTGGCGATGAATTATGATGGAGCCTCAACGAGAATTCTTATAGGTCTGGCTTTGTTAATGATCATTTGGGTCTCCTCAAGAATATCTGTAAATTACTCCTAATAGGACTATAGAAGACCGAAGATATGTTTATGAATTAGAACCTTTGCGTACCACTCCTAGACAAGGTGGTTTTAGACTAGTTTCATATTGTGATGTCTAGTGAGTGGACCCGGCAAGATAATTTGAATTCTACCAATAAGAAGTTGAACCTTGTTGGTGACGCTCTTAACGATAATTATAAACGTGTATTGATGTTCCAAGAGAGTTTGGAGGTGGGGATGTTTTCCATTCCAAGATGAAAGATTAGACAAAGAACATGATTAAGGATTTAGAGGATGAGTTAAATAGTCTTAAAGAATAATTTGGAGTAGAAGACATTGATATATATATATATATATATATATATATATAAGTCTTAATATCATTCCCTCTAATAGGATGATATTTATAAGGCACTAGAGTGGGTTCAACTTCTATTTTCGAGCTTGTATTTGTTAGAACTCGGTGCTAAGAAGTCTATAATTGATTGGAAGATTATTTGAGGACAGTTCCATGAACATGGTTTCATTCTTTGGTTAAGTAGTCTGTAATTTTATATATGTTAGACCTATCTTAACAATCTTTGTCCTTATTTTATATACACTAGACCTATAATAGTAATATTTTTGTTAATGACTCATTGAAATGCTCTGCCTTCAAGCCATTTTGAAATGCTCCTCCAAATTTTTTTTATTTGGGTTTATAACTCATATGATGGCTTTATTGAAGAAAGTTATGTATTTATTCAAAGTTTTAAATTTCCCTTGGAAAACTTTTAAAAGGCTTATTCCTGGCACCATTTGATGCCTGCTTGATGAAATATTGAGTTACAAATATTTTGTGAAGTCGACTTACCAAGTGATTTAGTGGAAAAATAGGTTCATGTACTACCAAAAGGTGGCCTCCTTTAGAGTTCCAGATAGTTTGCATGTAATGACTTGAAAACACGTATAATGGGCATTTGTGTGTTGACGACTCCCAGAGTGTTCTTTTGGAACTCATTTTCTGTCATAGTTTTATGGGTGGTGGTTTGAAGTTCTTTAGGACTGAAGTGCCTCGAATATATAGACACATGAGTTGATAGTCTTCTAGTTCTCCTTTTGATGGAGATATTTTCTAATAGTTTCTCTTATAGTTTATATAAGTTTTCCTCTACCTTTAATTTTTTGATTATTTTCATCTTATCTACTTTCCTTACAACAAAACCTACATGTATTCTCTCTATGTGACTAAACCACCTAAGCATATTTTTCACTGCCTTTTCTACTATAGGTGTTACCCCCAATGCTTTATCTAATATAGTCATTTCAAATCTTATCTTGTCTAGTCTTACCACACATCCAATACAATATCCTCATCTTTTCTACACTTACTTTATTCTCATGATGATTCTTAATTATCCAACATTTTATCATGTATAACATTGCAGGTCTTACTAATGTTAGATTAAATTTTCCCTTCAAGTTGAGCGGTACTTTTGTATCACAAAATATTTAAGACACTCCACCATTTCTCCACCTAGATTGAATTTGATGGTTTACATTCCCTTATAATTCTCCATACTTTTGTATTACGGATCAAATATATTTAAACTACAAGACTAATGGTATGTCATGGCCTCCAGCTTTCATCTTTAGGTTATAACGCTTCTTCTTTTGTTGAACTTACATTCCATATACTCCGTCTTACATCTACCTAGATAAAAGTCATGTTTGTCTAAGGTTCGTCTCTAAGTCTCGAACCTCTTATTTGAATCATCATTCGTGCCTCCAAGTAAGACTATATCATCTATAAAAAGCATACATCATAGTGCTAGCACTTGAATGTGTTTCGTGAGTACATCTAAAACTAAAATAAAAAAGTTAGGAGCTTATGGTTGAACCTTGATACAATCCTATTGTAATGAAAAAATTGTTTGTCTATCCACTCATTGTCCGCACATTAGTCGATACTTCTTCATACATATCTTAGATAGCTCAAATGTAGATAATCCTAACGTCTTTCTTCTCCAAGATTTTCTATAAAATATCTCTAAGCAATCCTAATCCATGTGTGTATGTGTATGTGTGTGTGTGTATGTGTATGTGTGTGATGTGTGCATGTGCGCGCATGTGTGTGTGTGTGCGCGCGCGCACGTGTTAAAGGCCTAACAAAGGCGGAAAGGATGTAGCCTCAGACGGGGCGGGGGCCATATGTTGGATCTTAAGGAGAATCACATCGTCCTAAAGTATCCCATGCTCACCTAGTTATTGGAAATGTGAGGTAACATGTTTTTGGGCAGAGATGAGTCATAGTTAATAGTTGATCCACGTCTTCTTGGGAATTAGGCACTGCTACAAAATATATATTTGATAACATCATATTACTATGTTGTTTAAGCAACTGTAGTAATTACTCATCTTAACGCGTCTGAATTTATTTTTATTTTATTAAAAGATATTTCATCACGGTTCATAATAACAATCATGGTGATAGATGAAATGTTACATGCTTCGAATCCCAACACCAACAATTTTTTTTTGTTACAAAAAAGGTTTGTCCATATAATTTTATAAATATATTAAAAATAAAATACCTATCACTACGGTTAGTACCGAAAACCATTGTGAATAGTACTGACATTTTACATATTCTTACCAACACTAGTGATAAGTTATATATATATATATATATATATATATATATATATATATCACTACGGTTAGTACCGAAAACCATTGTGAATAGTACTGACATTTTACATATTCTTACCAACACTAGTGATAAGTTATATATATATATATATATATATATATATATATATATATATATATATATATATACACACACTCATGCATACACCCACACCCCACCCACACACATCCACCCCCCACCCCCACACACCCCCACCACCACCACCCCCTCCCCTTCACACACACAGACCCACCCACCACACACACACACACAGACATACCCTCCCACACCCCCCCCCCCCACACACCACACATGCGCGCGCATACAGACACACATACTCTTCTTCCTCTTTCTCTCTCTCACATATTTTTTCAAAGAAAAAGGAAACACAAAAACATTTCAAATCGGCAACTCAAATCAACGGTTTCAAATTGAACAAAAACAACAACGAAAATATTTCAAATTGGCAACCCAATCAACGACTTCAAATTATGGTGGTGGTTTCAAATTGAACAACAACAACAACAAAAATGTTTCAAACCGACAACATAAAGTTGTGGTATTTTGAAACAACAACCACAACAGAAACGTGAAGGAATGTGGTGGTGGTGGTTTCTGCACATTTCTCTATGTACATATTAGTGACATGATTTTCGTGTGACAAAATTGTTGCGTATTTTTCACGTGACAAAGTTATGAGATAATTTGCACGTGTCAAATTATCGTTTTTTTACTATCTATTATGTCTACTAAAACATATCCCTAAAATAATTTTCTTTATTGTTTGACATGTGAACAATATAATGATCTCGATATATCGAACCAGTACTGATTTGTCTCTTCTCTCAAAAAATATAAGTTGAGAAAAGTTAATATGTGCTCATTATCTATTTTTTTTAAACGTATTTTAAAATTATCATTGTTTAATTAACATTTTGATGTATTATGTATTTTTGAATGAATTGAATATTTATATGCACAACTATTTAATAATTAAGTTAGGAAGAACCACAAACAACAAAACTCTTTTCAAATATTATTAAATAAAATTACAAAATAAGAAATAAAATATTAATTTAACACCTCATAACAATAATATAAATAAATATTAAAATTATGTATACATATAGGTTTGATTTTTAAAAAAATGGATTAAGTTCAAATAATTTTTCAAAATAAAGTTAAAAAATTCTAAAATATTCAACAAAAGAATATATTTGTCGGTTTTGATTTTTCTGAATCACTGTAGAGTATTTGATTTTGAATTAGTTTGGATAATAATATTCTTATTCATTGATGTATTGGATTGACACATTGGCAAATTCTAAAAGCACTTTCTATTTAAGTTAGATTGCATTGTAATCTAAGGAGTGTTACGTGTGCTTACAATAAATGCTTGAGACAATTTTCGTTTATGGTTTAGCAAAAACAGTATATGCATTCTGAAATACGAAATCCACACATGCTTTTGCCAAATTTTGAGAACTTTTTTTTAGCCTAAAATGAATTAAAATCATGCTTAATTCAAATCACATGTGATTTTGCCACTTATATAACTAGCACAAGCACAATACATGCAAAAGTAATAGCTGGCAATGAGCAATAATCAAACAAACCAACACTATTTCCCAACAGTCGCTTACACGTCAAATTGATTATACAAATGGGTTTAAGAAAGCCAAAATCATGGTTAAATTATGGGTGACACTTTTGAGTTTCTAAACAAGAAATAATTGATTAGAAAATGAAGGAAAAAAAGTTATGGATTCTCCAATTTTCATTATGAGTGAAGTGATTAACCTTAGCCACAATGATCATATCTTATATGGTCAATATGTAACATTTGGACCAAAGGTTCTTATAACCAATTTTTAGTCTAAAAATTGATGATTTCTTCGTCACATAGCTTCCATATGTTATGCTCATCAATAAAACTTAGATTTATACTTAACAAAATGGAAGAGTCGATGTGATATCTTATATAATCTGTCTACTCAAGATTCTGGCCCTTCGTAATAATCCCAATGCTCATCGGAGATCTTGTAGTTGCATGTTAACTTGATAAAAATAGCTTTGTATATCTTTCTTATAGATTTAAGACCAAACCTTCCTTCTTCCATATGAGAGTAAACTTTATGACAAGAAATCTTCATAAGTTCTCTCTTCTTCAAAACACCTAACCAAAAGAAATTTCTAACTCACTTATCCACCTTTTGATTATAGATATATGCCAAGTGTAGATGTGAAATATATAAGTATGTTATGAATCACACTTATAACCAAATAACCAAATGGAGTTTTTATGTCATGGAAATAAGTGAAATCTTCCAAGAAGGTAAATTGCATTTGATTTTGTCATTAGGATCGAGAGCAACATTAGCATTCATGTTAAGCACAATAAATTTGACCTATTTTCTATTGAATGTTAGTAAGCATAACATTCATGTTAAAATCAACCATGTGAGAGTATTAGAGTTTGACCTAACTTATTTTTACAAATCAGTCTTGTAATAAGATGGGAGGTGTCTCTCTATATAAACTTTTTATAAGTTTTATCTCTAACTAACATTAACGTTGAACTTAGGATCTTCCAATACACCCCCCTCATGTGCAACACTCTTTTGATCTTGGTGTGTGGATATAAATGGTGAGCGACTCATGATTCGATCGATAGACTCTAATATCATATTAAAATTTGGCTTAACTCATTCATACAAAATTGACTTATAAAATGAGGGGCATCTCTCAATATAAATTCATTAGAAGCTCTTTTTCTATTCAATGTATAACTTGAGATCTTTCCAATAGAGGAATAAAATCAATCTTTATACCATTATTCATAGATTGATTACCATGTATGAAAAAAAATATTTTCAATCTTCTCGGAGTCCTCAATATGATTATTCTTGTGAATTAACCTAGAAATAATCTTTTTAATACCTTTAATTTTAACACTTTTATGGAAGAAGAGAATGTTCTTATCTCCATCGGTAAACCGTTTGATAGTATTTTTGTTCCAAAACACTTCCTCAAAATTAAGGGCCTCAAGCAAGGTAGTATGTGTTAATTTTTCTTGTTGCTAAAGTTGTTCATTAAATTCAAAATCACCAATTTTACTATGGATATTGTTCAAAGTTGTAGTGGAAAAAAAATACTTTTGAAAAAAAATATTTATTTATTAATTGATATTTAAATACATTTCACAATGGAGAAAAAAAAATATGCATCTCACTGTTATGAAGTGCCACCAAATACTATGAATTTCATTAGTTTTAAGTATTTGGAGAAAGTGTCTTGAAAAGTTTTAGAGCGTGTGTTACTGCTAGCATTTCTTTTATCTTTTACATGTTTGGTATTAGAAACAATAACTTTGGGAATTTGTATGGAATATGTCTTAATTTAACAAAATTAATTTTTCAGATATTAAATACGTTTATTTATAAATTATTTTTCATATAATACATCAAACATGAGATTCGTAATAGAACGGGCTAATGGGTTTTCTTGGTAAACGACAATGGCCCAATTATAAACAAAGGGCTATAGGAATACATTTCCTAAACTTTAAAAATTAAAAGGAATTACTCTTCCACCTTAAGTATTACTTATGCACCTTCACGAAAAATAATAAATGTTTTTAAAATTTGGAAATGTATTTCTGACACATCCTAGCCCACATTCAGTATGTTTGTATGTGAGTTAGACCCTCATTTTTTACAAAATACGAAAATGTATCTCATAAAATATATAGAAATGCACCTTCAAACGAGTTTTTAATTCAAAAAAATGTGTCAAATTCATTTCATTCCTTATTTTCAATAAACTCTCTCAAACTCGCAAACTCTATCAACTCACTATCAAGTTTCTACTCTTAATATCCAATTAATCAAAGTGTTCAACACCAACTACATATTTGGAGAAAAAAAATAGTTTAAATTTTTTCACATTTGATTTTCTATACATGCATTAAGAAACATTAACAATAGGTTGTTTAATCTGCATCAATTATATAGGTAGTTATAGTTATTGTTAGATAGTGTAACTGATTAATGCGTTTTGTGCATTTTTGGTACCCTACATTTCTATCATTTTCGTTTTTATGAGTTATAGGTTAATATGGAAGTGCACTTATGTATTTGTTCAGAAATTGATTTTCAAAGAATACGAAAGTGCATTTTTGTATTTGCTCAGAAATTGATTTTCAAAGAATACTGAAGTGCATTTTTGTATTTTATCGTTTGGTTTGATTATTAATACCACTCATATGAGTTTGATTTTTTTTATATTTTGTATTGTTTGTCTGATTTAATTATAGGTAACATGGTTAATAATGAAGATCTATTGAGGCTTGATAGAGTGTCACAATATGCATCGGTTCGCATGGGAAGAGTCTGACCCTTGCGACCACCGATCAATTCCAGTTCATTTGATGCAGAGGCGTCAACTTCTGGGATTCATGCATCTTTGGCTTCGTCTTCCCAGAGGATATAGGTATCATCTGTTGGTGCCATAGAAGCCCTGCATGTCCAGGTCGATGCGCCTACCGATGTTCTTGAGGAGTTTGGAGGAGGCTCATATGACTTATCAATGTTGCCTCTGTATGGGAACCATGTTGTCAAGCATGTGTGGGACGAATAGGTAAAATTTATACGTATTTATTCTTTGAAACATATGTGTTATAATATTCAAACTTTCTTACGATGATATATTTATCTACAGTATCGTGATGCTTTAAAATGCATCAACCATTGTCAGAAGATTGTGAGGTTGCTTCTACCCGGGAAGTATGGGGTTTTATAATGCCATGCAACTATCTTGACTACGAGATTTATGCATTACCGGTTATACTACTATTATCCATGGTATGATGTTAGTGTTCATAGAGAGATCGCACTCTGAGTAGTCATCTTTTTATTTTCCACATGGTGAGATGCCCATCACACTAGATGATGTGTCATGCCTACTGCATCTTCCGATCAGACAAATATTATTATACCACTCTAAGATGACCAGACATGATGCATATGAGACGATGGTGATCTATTTGAGAGCTGACCTAGTGGATGGCCTAAAGAAGATTGAAGACACCATATGGGTTCATGCTAGATTTTCATTCTTGGAGAGCTAGTATACACACCACCTGTCTGGGGCGGTACATGACGAGGGTGATGATGAACAGGTGATGTATCATAGAGCATGTGCATTGAGGTCATACTTCATGTATCATAGTACCTATTACATGGATGTGGTTTACCTCATATACTTCACTGGCTTAGAGTGGGTTCGTGAGTACAATTGGTAGGTCGGTTGTTTGGTTTACTTGTACTCTAAATTATCTAAAGGTTGTCTTTGGAAGACCAAACAGGTGACAACTAGTTTCACCCTATTGACGGTAATATATTTGCATTCTTTATTATTTTTGTAGTGTTTGCATAACACTTGTGTTATGTCATTAATAATAATTCATTTGTACCATTTTTAGACATGAATCTACCAACACTTTCCACGCATCTCCGGCTGGTCATATGTTGATCATTACATTGAGGATATGTCGCATGCTTGTGTATTCGTCCCGCTCGATGCCCTTTAGAGTGTATCTTGATCGTACATCAGGATTTGATATATGCTTTCAGTCGTATGACCTTCACTGTCAAACACGTCTCTTGGATGGCATGGCCTTCTACTCTGGATGGTTGGCTTGTGGGTCATGTCTGATGTATCCATGTTTGCCTGAGCGAGTCATGCGTAAGTCCAGATATATGCATGTTGTTCCAAGAGACCCCTCTGAATTTTCTCCTCCTCCTCCTACTATGATCCACAGATATGTAGATGCCATGTATGATGATTTTTTTAATCATCTAGTATTGGATAAAGCACGAGGTTTCATAGCTCCTAGTGAATGAAGTTGTGCATTCGACTATGTCTAATGGTATTTTAGAGTGTCACATTTTTACATGACACAATATATTAAGGAAGAGCCACCTAGGCTAGCTCATTAAGAGATATTAGAGGAAGAGCAAGCTATGGCATATCATGGTGCTAATGTGTTACTTGCATGTCATCGTATTATGGATCTTGCACGAGCAGGATCGACAAATGAGACTTTCAGGAAGCCACTTATATGGTGGCCCTTGTAGATGTCATTTTTACCGATATACATGACATTGCAGTACAGTAGGCAGCGAAGAAACAAGGGGTCCGACATACGTTGTAGTATAATATTTGTATTAGGAATTATGGATAGTAATCATTTATTACTTTATTATTTTAATTGTTACTTTGACTATATATATATATATATATTATATAATATATATATATATATATATATATATATATATATATATATATATATATATATATATATATATATATATATGTATGTGTGTGTGTGTGTCATTTTCATCTTATCAGATCAGTGTATTGATTAATTGATAAAAAAAATTTAGTATGGTAGTATAGTTATAATACATGATCTATATATAGATGTATTTCTAAAATAATGTCAAACTTTACCACTAAAGGCTCATTGCGGAAATAGATGTCTATATTTGTTACGAAAATGCATCTTTGGGTCAAACTATGGAAATATAAGGATGTGGTTCAGTTACGGATGGATGTGGATATGGGGTTATTTCAGAGATACATTTTCAGATAAAATTATGACAAAAAATAAGTGTGGTCCTCAGTTATGCATTAGTTTTGTATAAATAGGTGCGTCTAGAGATATATTATTGAAGTTGAAGAGACATTTTCAAATTTCCATAAAATATTTCTTCATCACTTAGGTGAGAGAAATAATCCTCAAATAAAATAAAATAAAATAAAAAGGCCTCGTTACATACCATGGAAAATAAAGTCGGTGTCATATCATATATTAATGTTTTGTTTGTGAGTTTAGAAAGGGAGAAGAAAGAAGATTTTTGGAAGAAAAAAAAGATAAAATTGAAATAATTAAATGTTTAGAAATTAGAGGATTTTTAGGTTTATTTCTTTATAATATAAATTGCTTTTAATTTGAAAAATAAAAAATTATATTAGGGGAATATTTTGATGGATTTGAATAAATTCTTAAAATCAATTTTATGTTATTATAATAATTTCAATATTAAAAATATAGTAATTATAAATATTTATTTAGTATTTTATACAAAAGCACTTTCTTCAAAATTATAAAAATATATATTTCTTTTTTTTCAATTTTTTCCCAAAGTCTTATCATCCGTTTTATTTCAAGAGATGAAAGAATGAGATAGCTTTGAAAAAAAAGAATAAAATTGAAAAAATTGAGTTTATAGAAGAGATGATTTGTGAGATTTTTTATTATAATAAAAAAAAATTAAAAATTAAAAATTGTATTAAAATAGAGTTTTTAAGAATTTGAATAAACTCTTCAAATACCATTTATATTATTCTAATACTCTCAACAGTAAAAACATATTAATAATAAATTTTTATTTATTATTTAATACAAAAATAGTTTTTCAAAAAATGTGATAGATTTATATACTTTTTTCTCTTTTACCTTTCTTTCTTGAAACTCTTCCTGTTTCTTCTTCTCTAAACTTTTAAATAATACCTAAAAGCATTATATTGATAAATTCAAGTAAAAGTAAGGTTTTTAATATATATGATTCCTCCTCTCTATTTTGGGGTGTTTTTGAGTTGGTTCAATTAAAAGTAAATGGATCGGTTTAGATTAGATTTATTCAAACAGAACAAAAATAAAAAATACTTAGATTAGATTAATGGAGTACATTAAAGACAGGTGTGAAAAAATATTCTTAAAAAATAATATATTTCCATCAAATTATAAAGCCCGGACTCGAAAATATTCTTAAAAAACATTATATTTTCATCAAACTATAAAATTCGGATTCGAACACGGACACAAGACACGACACAGACATGGACACGAGAACCTCGCTAATGTATAAAATATAGAATACGGACACAGCTATATATATTTTATAATTAATATAATAAAATAATTTATGAGCATAATTTATAAAGAGTTTAATATGAGAAACAAAATTTATGTTTATTTAAATTTAGTACTTTCAACCAACGGAACAAAACATAAATCCACTAAAATAAAATAATATAAATCATATCATAGTCACTTCACATTGAGAAAATCAACCTCTAAGACAAATCAACAACTTCAAGAAACTCAGTGTCATCTAATGTATGTATAGTGTGGCGACAAAGAATAAAAATACATAACAAGCTAAAAAAATAAAATAAAATTTTACAATAGAAGATGGAGAAGATGAAAGAACCTTGTGAAAATTGAATTAATGGTGTGCGGTGAAGATGAAAAAAATCTGAGAAGATAAAAAAATATTGTAGAGACAAAAGAGAGGAATATGAAAAAATAAGGAAACATAATTGTGTTGTTTTTATAGTGGGGAACTGAAATATGAAATGTAAAAAATCTTCTTTTTTTTTTAATTCTGAAAAATTGTGTTTTCTTTTTTTTTTAATTCTAATTTTTTTTTAGCTGGGTTGGGTCCTTTATTTGAAATAAGGTGTTGTATCCGTGCCCGCTGCGATTCAATTTTTTTTCATTGGACACTTCAAAAACGTGTCAGATATGTGTATCCGTGTTGGACAAATTGTGACACGTCGTGTGAATGGCATGTCGGAGCTTCTTGGCCATTGAATAATTTTCTATAACACAAGAATATTTTCCATAGTGTTAATAATGTTCAACTATCAATGATAGAATAGAAATTTTTCCATAGTATATTAAAAAATATCAAACATAAAAAACATGTAACACAAAGGCTTTTGAGTCTGCAGTTAGTCACTTGGCAGAATATGTCTTCTTATAAACACATTAGGATCATTACAATTAGACGTTCTTACAAGAAATATCTTTGATTATTCGTTTCTTTGTGTAAGTTGTGAACGATACAAACAATACTTCACTTTTTTCTTCTTGAAGTTGAATGTTTGATACTAATTTTCATGATAATGATGATATGAATGACGCGAATTAATTATGGTCGGTTCGGATAGGTGGGCTTGCGAATAGAATATTGGAAACTCGTTTCCTAAACCAATTAAAATTATATTTCATTGGCTTGGTGGGTTTTTTGCCGAAACTGGAAAAAAGTTTCAACCCAAACACCATAATTTGATTCAAAATTTGGTTTATTTCGGATTTTCCCTGATCATTGAACATCCCTACCTCTAATAAACCGTTCTTTTGGATATGACTCCCTTGTTTCACTTCTGACCCTCCTCTTGTTGGTGTTTTTTGTTTTTCTGATAAACATTAGTGTTTTGGTAGAGATAAATGACTTGTCAAAAAAATTATTAACTATCAGTTCTAATTTCTAGAGGGTTTGTGTTGGGTTAGAATATATCAAACTGTTCGATAAAAACTTATAACTTTATCTACAAAATGTTTAGGTTAGATAAGATTTTTTTATTTAAAAAAATCCTAAGGCCTTGATAAAAGTCTCTTTAGTTAAAAAAGGTTATTTCGCTAATCATAAAAAAAAATTATACTTTATATTTGTTTCTGTTATAGGTCGGTCAAAGGCCCAAGAAGTCAAGGCTCAAACTGATGTCAATCCACCTAAAATGACACAACGTATATAAGGCATATCACAAGATATTCTAGGTACACTTTCTGATCTTAACTTTTATTAATTTATCTTGAATTTTGAACTAATTTGGGTGTTGGAGTGTTAACCTTGAAGGTTCACACCCGCATTATCGTATCGGAGATTAACATCATCGATTCAGAATGCCTTATCATCCACATACTCGTAAGTGTGGTTCCAAAACGGAACTGTGGTGGCATATGTTGAAATAACTCATAATACCTACAAAAATTCGATGAATGAATTATCCTTAATCCAAGATCAAATCCCTACCAGAGTCGTCTAGAAATGGAGGTCGTTGCCTCCTTAATCGCATAAAAGTTTCCCGATCAACCTTCTAATTTCACATTGCCTTAACTATCCACCATCGGCGAGGTCCAAATCGTAACAACTTCCAACGTATATTTGCTACCAGAGCACATTATTCGTATTGCGAATACTCACTAAATGATAAGCAATGATTATATAGTACCAAGATTCCTAGATCGCTATCAGGTAAATGGAATCCCAAAAGTTGAGTAATCGACAATTGTAGTGGTTATTATCGCAAATCAAGCGGTGTGTTATTGTGACGCAAATTATTAAGATAATATGATTTCATTCTACCTTCTTTGGTCATCACCATTGAGATCTACGGCATCATTAAGTCCAACGGTGATTCGTTGTTAGAACACCTCTTTCGAATGAAAAATTGATACTAAGTCAAGAAACGAATATCCCAGTGCACGAGGACATTTAAGAGATGAGGAAACATGAAGAAAACTTAAGTACGAAACTACTAATGGTTTTGACATTCTCCACCACTGGTGAAAATTCTGACAAGATACCTCGCAGAAGATGGAGTCTCCATAATAACTTCTGATATAGCGCAGTTGGACTATCAGATTTCTGCCAATCTGATCTGGAGGCACATGATAGTGGATATCCTTTGACCTTCAATAATCTTTGGCGGGGGAAAATGCGCAGGAGGAAGGCAACTCGGGCTCTTAAAAGACTCAAAGAAAAGTACCTCATAAGATTCCTATGACTGGAAGTCTTATCTAGCTTAACTCCAAGCTTGGCCAATCTATAGGGATATATTATTGTAGAGAACAAAACCAGGCTTGGTCCACATTGACAGGAGAAGGAATTAGCTGAGAAGCCCTTAAAAGGCATCATTCCCATTCACCAACTATCTCAAAGTAAGCAAAATTCATTCAGATTCTAAGAGGTAAACTCCTACATCCCCTCAAGCATGTTGTCACTGAGTTTTGGAAGATGATGAAGAGCGACGACCACCTCCAAATAAAGGGGCAAATAAGATACTACTCGACCGACCTTTCAGAAAGAACAACTGCAAGCGACCTCCAAGATATAGTTGCATGTCCCTACTTCATTCAGGTGAGGCATTTATATCTCGTTATTGTGTTGCTTGTCTTGTCGCTTTCATCTTTTCATTTATTTTTGATTTGCTGAGTCTCCTTCATGATTGCACTTCTCGGAATCAAGTTTGAAAAAGATTTGTTTTTAGCATGCATAAAAATTTGGTTATATTTGATCTTGATCATGAAGATCTTTGACCAATTTCATGTGTAAGTGGAATGAAAACATTTTATGTTTTTGGTTTAAGTTTGATACAAAGTAAAGTCTCAAAGTGCCCTTAAATTTTTAAAATTTTGATATTTTACATGTTTCATTCGAATCATTGAGTTTACACACAATTTTTTATTCTAATCGAATTGGATAGAGGCGAAACCTGGTCATTTGATTTGAATCATTTTTTACACTTGATCTGAATCATTTTCTTGATGCTAACTTTTGTTTGATTTGATTCAAATCAACATTTGAACATGATTCAAATCATTCACTTTTTCAATAATTTTATGTCAAGGCTATGGCATTTGATTCGAATCAATTTTTGCACATGATTCTAATCACATGGCTCATGATTCGAATCATTTTTTCCCTTATTCAAATCAATTGACATATTTTTCAAATTTCTATTTTCCTTTTATTCCATTTCACTTGCTCATTTGGTTCAAATCATAGATTGCTCTTGATTCGAATCTAACTGACTTTTTCAATCATTTTGTGTGCTTAGTCTCAAGCACATATAAAACTTTTTTGTCATTATTTCTCAAAATAAAAATATCTATCATTCTGATCATAATGTTCAGTGTGATTTTAGTAAAAAATCAATTTCCTCTATTTAGAATGTTCAAAGTCTTGCAACAAAATTCATACATCTTAAACTTCAATTGAGTTTAAATCTTGATAGCGAGAGTCTAGTAATTGATTGAAGGAGATGTGTCCTTGAAACTAATTGTTCTTTGAGGTCTTGTTGAGTTTTTCAGGTTGTTAGCAAGATTGAGGTGATTGTCAATGATGGTGACAAGTTCCATTAAAAATAAGTAGGTTCTTCTCTCCATAATTACCTTAGTAGTGACTGTGTGAAAGGCTATAGATAGGGCAAAGTTCTTCTTAGATCTTCAGACAATATACCGCTCAAGGAATTGGTAGTATCAAGGGGTTGATTGTTACACACGAAGACTTGGATCAGAATTAGTGATATTGGAAGATTCAGGAAACGTAATTCGAGTAAAGATTACGTAGAAGAGTTTGACAAGTGTGTTGTATAAAAGTCAAGATTCAAATAGGAGATTTTATTTACTCAATTGTATTATGGATTGGTGATTGTATGTACTCTTGGAAATATTTGTCAAACAACAAGAAACTATGCAGGTTCCAATGAAAAACCATTTAAGAGTGTACGTAGACAAAGCGAGGACATTTAAATTTGTAGTATTTGTATTCTTAGGTTTTTCAATTCCATCGTAAGCATTGATAGTGATTTATTACGTAAGCATTAGGTTTTGTTGGAATTTGATAGTTGGTAGAACTAGCTTTGTGATTAATAATCTGAAACAAATTGAACTTAGAACTTCATCTATTCACTACTAAAAAAATTAAATTTAGAGAGGGTCATTTTCCGTCACTAATACCCTAAATTTCCGTCACAAATAACTTTAGTGGCAGATTTATTGACGAACTGATATTGTATCGAATTTCAATGTCA